>NW_003456422.1:465263-541955 GCF_000151425.1 Trichophyton rubrum CBS 118892 | reverse complement strand
CCCTTCGCCGCAGCCTTACCACATCCCCATCCACATCACAACAACATCCGCACCCGCACCCGCACCGCATCATCAGCATCAGCATCAACACCATCAGCATCCGCACCATCAACACCCACATCATCCACCGCCCTTCACGAATGGTGGTCCTCCGCCTCCTCCACCATCCCTTCCACCGCCACACCAATACCCCTATGGGCCAATTGCGCCCCACCCATCCGGCGCAAATACACCATACCCTGGCCCGGGTCCAGGCCCGTCTACACCCGGCGCAGGCGCAGGCCCCGCTCCTGGCCCTAGCCCCATGCACTTCTCCCCGCCACCACCTCCTTCACGCACACCCCTTCCGGGCTCTCATCCACCCCGAATGTTCCCCGTCGACAGGCCCGTTCAACCAAAACCAAACCTCTCTTCTCCCTCCGCCGCACGAAGAAGTTTGGACCCCCACCAGCCGCAACCACCTCAATCTCAGAGTCAAGCTGAACCCTCGCCCACGGCAGGCCCAACTGCTACTCCATCACGACCCCGATCAGAGAGTATGGGTCGTCAAGGTTCCATGGGCAGTATGCAACCGCAATCAGCACCAACATCTGGTTCAGCAGCAAGTGCGAGTCCATCATTGAAAAACTTACTTCTTTAATTTCCCTCCTGCCCCCGGCCCCGTTTTCATTTGCTTTTCCTTTTTCCTGTTTATCATGTCTAGCTCCAGGCGTTCACGTTTATGCATTTCCTTTTACCAGCTGTTCTCATTACAACATTTATATCTTATCATATTATATCATACCATTCATCATATTTCTTTACCTTGACTTTCTTACTTGCTTGACGGAGCAAACGTCCCAGGCGGCCCTCTCATGTACCCTATTCCTCCCATTCCATTTATCTACATTACCACCTTCAACTTGCATGCGATACCACCAAAAACCGCCTTCCCCAACATTCATACCCCCTAATACCCCTACTATGTAATTCACTTATTCTGATCGACTTGCCTGCCTTGTTCCATCTCATTGCTTCTATTAACTGAGTCAGCGGTTAGAGTTATTGCCGTGATACTAATAGGCAACTTGCTAGCTCTGACTATGGCTATGGCGAAACTGGATAATGGGCTATCATGGGGTTTCTTTTGCTGAAAAGGAAAAAATATTGATAGATTTATTTGATTATATTTTACTTTTTATTATTCTACTCTTAGAGATTTGTTGATCAACTCCGAGGGAGTTCAGAGGGATTGGGAACAGATATGAAGGATTGGAGTCGCCTTTCTTGCTTTTATATTATTTTTTACATACACACACACTCTCTCTCTTACATGTCGCTAAAAAAGGGAACGTGATCTGTACCCAATAAAAGAGTATAATATATTTACTTGACAGATTCATTTGAAGGTTATTAATGCCCATGGTATGGCTACATGTGGACGTCCGCCGTTTGACTCAAAGCTAGTGCAGAAACTCCGGCTTGGCATCGCGAGCTTACTTCAACCTCCAGCTCTGGCATAGATAAACCGTGCCTGGACCAACAGCGCTATTGCTCTAACATCCCCATCCTCCGCACCCGGTAGCTATCAAAAAAGTCAGTAAGTCGCCAGAGAATCAATTTCTAGCTATCGGAGAATTTGTTAGCTAACGCACATCGAGTTATACAGCTCACCAAGCAACGGCGAAATAATTGCTGCCTGCATAACATTGCGTTACGTGCCAACATACCTACTCACCCACACCTTTATACATGCGATTACATACCAAGCCTAGCTATAAGCTATACTGAAGTTCCGAATCGCCACTGTTATAAGCGTACGAGTGTTTCCCCACAACTCGAGATACAACCCATTTCGAAGCGATGATCATATAAACCCACAGCGCAACCGATGGGCCCTACGATTGAAGGGAGTGACAATGAACCACAGGACGATGAGCTAGACTTGCGCGACCCTGGCTCTGATGTCGATGTCGGTGCTAATGCTGATATAGATGAGCAGGATAAGAGTGAGCTCGTTGGTACGGGGGAGGATGAAGATACTCCTGCGCCTGAAGGAGATGGCCAGATACACGATGACGATCTTGGTTCCATCTCAAGTAATCGTGACATGTCTGCGGCAGAAGTGGGGGCTTCAGGCTCGGTATCTGATGGGGGCGAGGGGCGGTCGCGGCAGCGTTCAAGAGAGCGGACTCATGATAGCGTAGAGGATTTGAGATCAATACCGGACGATACACCGTCTGTTCAGGTACGCATGATCACTTTACACAGAGCTAAACGCAGGAGATCAGTACTCTGATATATCTCTATAGGACTCACTCGTCTCCTCACCGGGAAGCAGCGCATCTGCGCATCGCGGGTCGTCTTCAAACCTAAGTCCCGTCCCCCACCGTCCATTCGATCGAAGATTCCAATCTAAACTCTCTGTCTCTTCGATACCGCCTAGCAATCGCTCAGTCTCTCCAGCACTTAGTCTCGCACATTCTCGAAACTCATCTCTGGCTAGTCACCTTCGTTTTGACAGTAGTACCCCCGAACTACTGGAGGAAGATCCAGAACCAGCGCCGTGGGAAGTTGTTCGGTGGACAAAATTGAAGAAAATATCTGGTCAGTTATTTTCTGAAGTTGGTAAGAGGAATTTTGGCAGACCGACCTGCACTGCTGTGTCTACGTCGATTGTGCTAGGGACAACCAAGGGTATCATCTTGGTCTTTGACTATCAGCAGAATCTAAAGTCTATTATTGGACCTGGGACAAAAGGTGAGCTTAAACTGATGATTACTTTCTCTTCCTTTCTTAGTATCAGCTAATTGATTTCTCTCTAGCTGTTTCGTCGGGTTCGATCACCGCTTTAGCCATCTCTGCTGACCACTCAACGCTGGCTGGAGGTCATGCGGATGGAACTATCTTCACCTGGGAAATTGCGCGGCCCGCACGGCCCTTTCTGCATATACCACCAATACCCAGGGACCAGCTTGACTCACGTCGAGCTGATGGCCATGTTACTGGTGTGTCCGTAATTCACATCGGATTTTTGGGGACCAGACACACTGCTCTTGTTTCCGCCGATGATAACGGAATGGCCTTCTCACACCTTGCAACTAGAGGAATGGGAGCTGTAGGACGGGTAGTAAGAACTACACGTATTTTAGGCCGGTACCCCGAGCTATCTCCGTCTTCCGTTGTCCGGAAACCTAGCTCCGTCCTCGCATTTTCTCCTCTTCCTCTAGGAAATGTCGACCAACCAACTGACTCATTAGGGCTAGTTGCGATGCTTACACCATATTTATTGGTGATTGTTTCCACCACACCCGTTGCTAGAACTCAGTATAAATCTGGACGGCCCAAAGAACTTGCTGCGCACAGTGCATTGACGGCGACATTGGCATGGTTCCCAGCTATAAAGCTTAAGGGAAAGGACTCAGAAGTATCCAAGACGAAACTCGTGTACTGCTGGTCAAACGTGCTCACAATATTGGATGTTGATGAAAACAAACAAACAGACGACAGTGACAAGGATAGGCCTGTCAGCCTCAGGTTCAAACCACGATGTAGGTGGAGGGCAGACGAAGCTATTGTTGCTGTGCAGTGGATAAGTCGTTCAGTCCTTGCTGTGATGACAATTACTCAGCAGCTCCTTATTTTGGAAGATAACTCTCTACGGGTCACCGATTCATCAGACTTGATTCATAAACACATTTATCACGTTGATCTGTTTTCAAGACAACTCCACACGCTCATCGAGCAACTCAATGATGATGACGATTACAATAATGAGCAAGACCAATCTATGCACGGTGTGATTGCTGATGCGTTCTATATGAGTTTTCGAGCATACAAAGGCCGCCTGTTCCTACTAGGATTCAACGATATCTGCGTAGGCAGTCTGTCAAATTGGGCCGATAGATTGTTAGCATTGGTCGAAAGTGGTGATTTTATCGGGGCCATCCGACTTGCTGCGTCGTTTTATACTGGACGTTCCGAGAAACTAACTGTCGGGCTTCCTGAAGAAGATGAATTACGACACCAAGTCGTACAGGAAAAATTGCTTGAAATGATGTCCGCCTCCCTCCGTTTTGCCTTTGGGAAAAATGCCGAGTCAGATATTGAGCGTCTTCAAAATTCACAGTTAAGTGACTTGGCTGATGCGTGTATATTTGCTTGCGAAGCTATGGACAACAATGAGTTCCTATTTGATGATGTCTACCCCTGGTATGAGGAATATGAAGCCTATGGGGTTTTCATGGATGCGTTGGAACCATATATTATCAAGGGCAGTGTGCGAGCCCTCCCGCCAACAGCCGTGAAATCCTTGATATCGCATTTCGTAACAACACATACTGCCAGCCGACTCGAAGAAATCATCTGCCTCCTAGAAACAGACACGATGGACATAGACCAAGTGACAAGCTTATGCAAAAAACATAATCTTTACGATGCGTTCATATACGTTTGGAACCGTGCTTTGCACGATTACATCAGTCCTCTTCAGGAATTACTCAACCTCATACGCAAGCACAAGACGGAATCAGATACCGATCAAGATCCAGAGGTAATAGCAAAAGACCATGCCAATGCATCAAGGATGTTTTCCTACCTATCTTACATTCTTACGTCTCGTGTATACCCAACTGGCGATGAACTGGAAGAGCGTGAAGCTTTATCCGCTAAAAACGAAATATATAAACTCTTGTTTTCAGGGAAGCCTGGCCGTGGTGATGAGCATGGGAATGGTTCGTCACCTTTCCAAAGCCTTCGAACGATGCTCGAATTTGATACGCCAAGTTTTATGAGCATGCTAAACGAAGCATTTGAAGATAGTTTTCTCAACGACCCAGTTGATCAGTGGAATAAAGGCGAGCATGCAAAATCAGCTGATGGTTCTTTTATAAATCGTCAATATCTACTAAGGATCCTGCTCGAAGTCATGGACTCGAATTCTTCCAATTTCGGCCCTAGTGACACTATCTACCTTGACATGTTTATTGCTCGAAATCTCCCCAAATACCCCCAGTATATACTCCTCTCCGGCTCAACCCTACAACAAGTTCTGGTTAGGCTCTGCCAGTATCCCAGTATCGAAATGCTTGACGATTGCCAACTGTCTGCAGAATATCTGTTATCGACATATCGCCCTCCTGATATACAAGCCTTGATCCACTTGTTCAAGGAGGCAAAGTTCTTCCGAATTCTGAAATCAACATATAGAACCGAGAAGAGATATTCGGATTTGCTACGAACATATATCGCAGACCCAGAAGATCAACAGCATGTGTTTGTCTGCATCCGCGATTATTTACGGCCAAGTTCTTCCCTTAATAAGAAGCAGCGTCGAGATCTCCTGACCACAATGGAAGAGATTGCAAAGGACTTAGCTTCTATAAATATATATAAAACTGCGTATACTGTTCAGTCATTGGCTCCCGAGTTACACGAGAAATTCCTCCAAGCACTACAAAACGACTCTACCAGCCAATACGAATATTTGCATACGATCATTGAAGATGAGCAGAAACCCAGAACAGACACCAAATCTGCGGATACTGTTAGCCATGAGCTTATTGAGAAATATCTCCAATTGATGTGCCAATATAACCCTTCGCACGTTGCCGATTTTATTAATTTGACTCAGGCGGGGGATCTTCAGCTTGAAGCTGTTATCCCTTACATCGAGAACAGCGGCATCGTGGACGCTGCAGTAATTCTTCTTGCAAAACAAGGGGAAGTTACCAATGCCATGGAAAGACTGAGAAGGCATCTCTCGACGTTAGAAGCCAGCCTATCTGGCCTTCTGCAGAATGCTGACGATACCCCTGACTCAGCAAATGCAGCTGAAGCTGTGACCGACCTAATTCTCTCGGTTGAGAAATATACCCAGGTCGGCACGTGGCTTTGCAAAGAACAAAGCAAGGCTGCAAGACGGGTCCACGAGGGAGGCAAATTCAATAAAAGGGGAAGCTCGGTCTTTGAACAACCTCTGACATATGATGAGAATCTGTGGCTTGTTCTTATCGAAGCTGTCGTGAAGATTGCTCAACAAATTTCTCCTCTACTAAGGCGTGGGCTGCTTGAAGATGATAGCAAGGGAGCAAGAGAAGCCTGGCAGGTGGAGGCTGACGAAGATGACGAGGACGCCAACCAGCCTGGCCATCTGTCGTCATCCTTCAAGTCACTAGTTCAGCAAGTTTTCACATCCTTACTGACTAGCACAACAAAGGCCAGACACGCGCCACATCAAAAGACGGATGTATCATTCCTTCGCATACTTCGTGCATTCCTCACTCGAGCTGCGGCGGCATCCCCGTCACTATCCGAGCTTCGAACTGTGATTGGATCCATATTCTCTGCGTATACGTACGAAGAATCCTTATTACACCTTGCTAATACGATGCTTGACAAGGACCTATTCGTCCACGTGAACGAAATCACTAAGCTTCGACAAAAGGGCTGGAGACCGCGTGGTCAGGTCTGTGAGGTATGCAGACGGCGTGTATGGGGCCCTGGTACTGGGGCATACATATGGGATGCCTGGGAAAATGAGTGGGATCAGCAACACAGACGGAGACGAAATCAACTTCCTGATAGTGACGGGGATTATGAGAAAGACATAAACGTCTCTTCAAGGAACAAAGGTAAAGGGATCGCTGTTTCCTCGGCTCCTACATCCAGCCTAACGCAGAACGGGCCCTCTTCACAGAGAGAAAAAATGGCCGCAGTGCCTGCTGATGACAGTGGAACAAGCATCAGCGGAGGTGGGCCATCTCAAGCAACTGGCGCAGCCTCTACAGGTACTACTCCTGCAGTTCCCGTAGACCTTGGTCCACTCATTGTGTTCGGGTGTAGGCATTTATATCATCAGTCCTGTCTCACTGAGGCTGTGGCTCAGCATTACGGCGGCGATAATACTCCCCCCTCGATACCCACTGAGCCAACCTTCCATCGTAATATTCACGAGCGAATTGAACCGCGGCAGTTTTCATGTTTACTGTGTAAATAGCTGCTGTTATGCATCTTTATTTTGCCATTGCCGTACTTTCCCTCCCTTCCTTGGCCAGAGAGCGATATAGAAATCACAGTATATTACTTTGAAACAGGACCTTTACTCTATGAAATGATGCTGTGTAGAACAGTGACTAAGAGGGAGAGAAGAAAATTTTCAAAGTTGATTGATACCATGGACTTTGAATCCCAGGGCGTCTAGGTATTATCAGTGAGTCACCTTGAACTTGAAAGCTGCGCCAGAGGATTGATCATCCTGAGGTTGATGCTGAGTGGAGCCGATAAAGCCTGGTCTAAGGCTGGCAATTGGGGATAATCAACCGGCGGAAATTTGGGAAATTTGGGGAGCCCGCAGGCTTCCATTCTTGATAAATTGTTCTTCCGCAAAGAGCGCGGCGCCTTGAGTGACTAGTTGGTTACCTTTCAAGAGACCGATGGATAGACCTACACAAATCGACGAGCGGTTATTGGGTCGTTGGAGCATTATTGCATCCTGCTTGTACATCGATGACACTAAAATAAAAGCCATCAATGTTCGGAAGCCTAGAATTATTTGATTTGATGCGCTGGGCTCGTTCTTCGAGGTCTGCGGCTTCAACAATACATTTTTATGACTGCTATGGCAGAAGGGTTTTATGGATCTTACAAGACATCTGGGGAGCAAAGCACCAGCGCCTTGGTGGCCACTTGGGGGCTATTACATGGAATCTCTGCTATTATTAGATATCATGCTTGATTCATGGGGAACGAGGATGCAATTGCCTCTAAGTGGGCCATCATTGGAAATTATCACTCGTTCGGTATTGAATATCTCATGTAACTGGCATTCACGGAATCTTTAGGTGTAACATAGCAGGACTGCTGCAGGTTGGGATTCACCCGCGGGCTTTGAAGTCCGAGTGAGTGTCATATCTTAACACAAAGTATCCATGATAATGTGCGTATCCTTATAGCTGGGGCCTCCTTAAACTGAAGGAAATTGCATTTTTTTTTTTTTTTTTTTTTTTTTTTTTCAGCCTGAGCGGTCATAGTTACAGTATTCTTGTAGCAAGGCACATGCTTATTATCCTCACAGCGGATATCCCCTACTTTTTGCAGTATGGGTAACTGGAGTCGACGATGATATCAGATCGAGAGTCCCCAAGTTGCCGGCGTGTGTTGATTCTATTGGTTAGGCATGCTATCCAATGAAGTGAGAGCAGCGAGGTGAGCATATTAGTCATACGTTGAATTTCAGTTGCTTATCAACAGCAGTTTCCTTACATAATACAAATACAGGATATCTGATTGGATAAGCGAGCCAGCCAATAACAGGACGTAGAAAGAGGCCTCGACGATTGTCCTCAAGAGTCGAGACGACGACGACGACGACGTCTGGCCAAAGAACCATCGAACCATCGAACTATCAACGAGCGAGCGAGGGAGAACGGGATACTCTGGCAGGTTATAAATGTCTCATCAGCCTCGGTGGAACAATACCAGGGCGCATTATCAGTGAGGAATGTGCGAAGGGCGAATCGGGAGACATTGAGACCGGCGTCTCTCCCGACAGGGGGATCCTCAGTTGATGGATGGCTCACCCCGGCCTGCTTGCTGCACTGGCGCCGAGAGGACAGCGGTTGTGCCTGGGCTGCAGCCGGCCAATCTGAGAGTACGGCCTTTGATTCGATAGCTGACGACGCAGCTTCAGGGGCCATAACCCATCGTCCTGACACACCAAGCCCCTCAGAACGGTTTCGTCCGTGGCCGCTCGACATGTCCCGCGCGGATGCGATGTGTGCGCTGGCAAGTCCTGGAGCCAATTTCCCCTTCATCTATGCTAGTCAGCCTGGTGTTTGGGCGATCTGGTTGGGTGGATGATCAGCTCTTGCCTGGCCCACAGCGGTATTATAGTTAGCGCTGAGCAAGCAGCGGCAACGTTAGTACGCGCATGGCTCCGTACTCCATATACACTAGATAACAGAGAATCTGGAGTATTGTATACTCTGTAAGTAGCGAACAACCGTCCAGGCCTCCCGAGAACCGACAAGACTGTTCTCTTCCTTGCCCTTCTTTGGCGCCCGCTCTGGACTGTGGACCATCATGCTGCAGCACCAGGCACTGGGCCTGTTCCGCCCTGCGGTTCAAGCCAGGGGATACGGCCATTTTTGACACTCAGCCCATGTGTGTTGTATACGCCGGCCCCCTCGATGGCGAATCTGAAAATAGACCACGGCCCAAGAGAAAGTTTTATTCACCTTTTCGCGTCTTGACGTATCAGAGGCCCTTTTCTTTTGAGCGTGGGAGAAATATTATAAGCTGGCTGGGCTGGCCTTCGTTGTGCTTCTTCCGCTTGCTTTCTGTCCTCTTTGCTTCTAAACTCTTACGCTCCTTGATATTCAATTTTTCCGCTTATTCTTCTTCTGTCTCTCCCTTATTATTGTGCTATTGTTTTGAATAAGAAGACCCCTCTGGCAGGATCAAGTCTTCGTTCTGAAACTATCTACATTCTTTTCTTTCAGATTCCATATATAAGAAAATTGGAGCTTCCTCTTTTAAAATATACCCTGCATTCACTCCCAAGCATTTATATATCCTGAGATTTCCACTCTCTCCCACAGAAACATCCGGACCTTTTTTTGTTTGTTTCGTATTATTCTTTTTTTTTTTCCTCCATTTTTTCCATTTCCTAAATATTCTATGATCAACATGCGTACTACCGGGTTGCTGCTACTGGGTGCGTTGGCAGAGCTGGGTTCTGCTACATACATCCTCGAGGATGACTACCAGCCAAACACCTGGTTTGACCAGTTCAGGTTCTTTTCTGTGTGTGATACCCCCTGGATAGAGTCGGTTTTGACGTACTTGTATACTAACGATATGTGATGTAGGCGAAAGATCCAACCCATGCATATGTCAACTACCTCGACCAGGCGGAGGCTCGCAGCCAGAACTTGATCGGCATCCGGAACAACGCTGTCTATCTAGGTGTCGATCACAAGAACGTTGCAACGGGGGAGGGCCGAAGCTCTGTTCGCCTCGAGACAAAGAAGGTATATAATCATGGGCTGATCGTTGCTGATATCAACCATATGCCTGGAGGAGAGTGCGGGACGTGGCCTGCCTTGTAAGTTTCACACTTACCACACACATCCTATGCACACGAACTAAGCCAAACGGTGATTATAGCTGGACTACCTCTTCTGTCTGGCCAAATGAGGGTGAGCTCGATATAATCGAAGGTGTCAACCAACAGAAACAAAATGACTACGCTCTTCACACTGCTCAGGGGTGCAGCATCCCCGAGCGGGGAGACTTCACCGGAAGTGTTGTCACACCTAACTGCGACGTTAAGGCTCTCGGTCAAGCTGAAAACCAGGGCTGTCTAGTCGAAGATACCAAGGGCTCCCGAGGATACGGACCCGATTTCAACAACGCTACAGGTGGTGTCTTTGCTACTGAATGGACCGACCAGGCCATCTCTATCTGGTTCTTTCCCCGTGGAGATGTCCCCAAAGATGTCAACAGCGAGCACCCCGACCCATCCAAATGGGGGAAGCCCTCTGCCTTTTTCGGCGGCGGAGAGTGTCCCATTGGAAAACATGTTCGCAATCAAAGAATCGTAAGTTGATGTCTATGTCTTGCTTATGGTGCAGAGCTAACAATATCACCTAGATCTTTAACACTGCATTTTGCGGAGGCTGGGCTGATGGAATGTGGCCCGGTGACCCCATCTGCTCAAAGAAAGCACCTACTTGCATGGAATACGTCCGTGAAAATCCATCCGCTTTCGAGGACGCATACTGGTCAATCAACTACATGAAGGTATACCAACAGGGAACTGCTCCAACCAAGCCTAGCCAGGCCCCTGCACCTCCATTCTCGACCTCTACCATGCCCATCATGAAGTCTACTTCAACCGTCTCTTCCATCGTCTCTGCCACTCAGCCTGCTCCTACTGCCAACAACCCTACAGGAGCGCCCATGCAGCCCTCTAGCTCCTCCGGTAACAATGGCCCTCAACCCACCGGCGAAAACGGAAACCCAGGCAACTCCTGTCCTCCACCAACTCAACCTGCCTGCCGCACTTACGTTACCACCAAGACTTACACCCTCGTAAGCACCATGATGC
Source organism: Trichophyton rubrum CBS 118892 (assembly GCF_000151425.1). Taxonomy (NCBI): domain Eukaryota; kingdom Fungi; phylum Ascomycota; class Eurotiomycetes; order Onygenales; family Arthrodermataceae; genus Trichophyton; species Trichophyton rubrum. The sequence continues at coordinate 530,866 of NW_003456422.1, read as the reverse complement.
CATCCGGTCCACAGACTACAGGTGGCATTGTCCCTGTCCCATCCGCAGCCTTGGAAGATATCAAGGACACTGCTCAACGTCGACGACGACGGGATATGGAACGTCATGCCAGACGCGGCCACCATAACTAAGCATATGCACACCAATTGCAAGATTTTGTATTCTCTGTTCTATAAGCGCCTGAATTTTTTCCTTTTTTTTTTTTTTTTTTTTTTTTCTACCAAGATTTGTCCTCGGATTTTCTATCTTACTGTCTCTGAAGTGCAGAAATGGTATGTGTGTGTGGAGGGAAAGGAGCTGGAAATAATCAGGGTACGGTAAGCAGAAAGCAGGACTTTCTTTTATCTTCAGCAACGTTACTTAGCTATTGGTGAATATCATTCTTGAAACCCGTGTGACAATACTCGGTATACCAATAACTAGTCAACTATATGAATTATTGAAATTACCACTGGCTTGTTAATTCGGCTTCATAATTTTTCTTTGATCTAGTTACGGGCCACAAAAACTTCTTCCCCTAAACCCCCTCCCGCTCCTAACCTGAACTCCTCCACGCCTCTTTTGACTTTGATTATTGTTTCTACTGTATAGGTCTTACTTCTATTACACTCCATCTCTATAAGTATTTTTAGCAATCATATCATTAAAGGAGCTAGAGGAGAGGACTAAAGGAGAGTAGACCAGGTATGTATATATAAGTTTTGAATCAAAACATTTCTGAGAGTATGGCGCATAGATTCCGCCGTTGTATTAAACAAATTCAAGAAGCCACGGAACGCCGGATACCATCGAAAAGCTTTTATTACAATTTTTTATTAGCAGGTGAGCGTATCACCCAGTAAAGCCAAGTTCGTCCCTCCGATCATCAGTCAGCCGACCCCATTCCAGCAATAAACGGAAGAGATATATCTCCATATCCTCCTTTCTAAGCGATTCTTCAGCCCATTTCCTACCCTCCCTTGCAATAATTCTGCCTTCTCGATGATGAGGCTTCATCAGAACTTTAGTGACCTTTCCAGCTTCATCCACCGTTCTCACTCCGGCAAAATACCCCAATGTGCTCCAGAAGTCATGAAATCTAATATCCTGCGGTACAAAGTGAAGCCATGGCATTATCCTTGTGTCAAACCATTGTCGGAAAATTGCAGTTCGGAAGGGGAGACAGTTGCTCTGTAGGAAGGGTAGAAAGCGGCCGCTAAAGCCGGCACCGTCCAGGTCAAATAGAAAACGGTGTCTCCAATGCTCATCGAACTGCACTCTGTTGGTGATTCCCAGCTCACGTCTTTGAATACTGCAATCTTTTCCACCACATCGAGCTACGTCCTCGGCAATACCGATTGACACATTCGCACCGATGGATTGGGAGATTGCGGAGGGGGAAAAGGTGTAGTATGAATATATGCCCTCAGTCCGCCGTGGAAGTAGGACAGAGACAGGGTTAGTGTTATTATTGGCCAGGTGTAAAAGTCGCTGGCGAGCCATTCCTTGCCATTCCCCTGTTTCACTGAAGCCTTCTGATGTTGTTCCCCTCCAGAATATCGTGTTTTCCTTGTCTTCGTAGCATGGATCAGGATTTTCGTCCGAAGGATTATATCTCGCTTTTTCCAGGTAGTTCCACGCACTTGGGTATAATACGTCGTTAAACCCGAACACTTTGCTTTGGCTAAATACCGGGAGCAGCTTTCGAGACACCTTGAATGCGCTCGGCGCTATGAAGAATCCGTGTAAATCTGCCAAATCAGGCTGGTGGCAGATGTCGCCAGATAGTATCCAGTCTTGCAAAAATTGATCCATGGAGTGTGGTTCAGCACAAGATGTACATAGCGTATCATGCTTCCATTGATACTGTGTTCGAGCAGCTGAGCTTGGCGGACACGACTCGCTCACAATGGTATGAAACGTATCTTGTCTAGACTTCTCTGTAAAATGGGAGTGCATCAATCGGTCATTAGCGCGACTGAGGGCCCAAGATAATGATCGATCTTTGGACCAAACATGGCTCATGGGATAATCTCTAGAAGAGAGGTTTTTTTTTGCCGCGTGATTGATTTCTTGAATGGTATCCCACGGAACTGAAACACGGCATTCATCATTCAAATTAAATGCAATGTCCATATCAGGTAGGTATTGCGCAAAGGGAGTAATCATCAGGACAATTCCCTCTATCATCCATCTGTGTGTGGGTATTATACCTGGCTGGGCCTCAGCGACACCATTGCGTACCACGACAGTGGCTATGTCATTCCACTGGCTACTTGCCATAGAGTTAGTAAGATGCCTCAATGTACTTGGTGCAAGAGTACGGAATGGTAGGAGATCCTGATGTATTTGATCGAAGTTATCAATAATTATTGACGACCTGTTAGTAGCGTATTCGTACCACACGCCGAACCCCCTGTATAAAGCGTTAGTCACAAATGTATGAAGTTTCGTAGTTAAGTAATTTGGGGACCCAACGTACGGTGGAGGCAGAAAGCCATAACGCTCCGTATATTCGCTTACAGCTCCCTGGAGATCAATGCTGTACCTTGCTTCAGCAAGCCATTGAGCATGTAACTGTCTTCCCTGGATCATTAAAGCATTTATGGGGTGACTAGAAATATTTTCACCGCCTAAAGTAATGTAAATGATAGCTACAACCAAGGAAGTCAACAAGAAAAGTGTGTAGATCAATACCGATGCTAGATCGGAGAGAGGAACGAGCTGATCTAAATCCACTGGGCCACTTCGGTTGAAAGGCCTGAGGTAATCAACGAGAAATGTATGCCCGCCGTATAAAACGGCCACACTATGAAACAGTATAGCTGCTAATATCCCTGCCACAAACGAAACCGGTGGGCGATAGCCCGGAAATGGTGCGATATGCGAGTGAAGGGTATAGCCTGTAGCTAACATTGATATCACAAATAAAGGGCTAAATACCCTAGTGCTTTGAAGCTATAGACACGAATAATATCAGTATACGGTTTAATGGCGGAAAAAGTTAGGAAGCCATGAAACGAAACCGAGATACAAAACAGGAAGCGGGGATTGTGGCATACCCATTTCGACGCGGATATGATAGATATAGACACCAATAGGGACTGTAAAATTATCATACCAAAATTAGAAAATATGTCTGTGGAAAATAACGGCTCCTCCTTTGGTGTTGAGAGGAGATATGCCCCAGTCTTTCCAATTGCCCATGAAACTGTTGTTCCCTGGAGTATATATTAGCGAAGATTATAGTAAGATCCCTGTACAGCTTTCGTCAAAGTACCAGTAGAAGTAATCCCCATTTCGTTGTAAATGGCAAGCTGGGCCCACTTGACTGACGTGTAGGCATGTTAGCTAGCTTTTCTGCCATTATTACGATGACAGAGTCTATCATAGCTGCTAATATCTCTAGCCAAAGCAGAACCTGGCGCTCACTGGTAACAATAGGGCAGATGATGGATGATTTCCAACCACTTTGTACTGGCCTTATAGCCAGCCAGGCTATAACTAGCGCAGTGGATATGCAAAATTGACTGACTAGCTCCCAAGCACTGTTACCTTGCTCATAACTGCTTTTCCGTTTCGACCACTTGAATTTCCAAAATTCATATACCGAGATCATGAGTGGTAGGAGAACCTGATTAAAAATTAGTATTCGGTACAAGGTTTTGGGGTTCCATTTTAATTAACGTACAACCTCGGGCAGAGATGAACACCGTGTATGTTTGATAATGTATTCATATAGCTCGACCCGAAACCATAGAAGCGTCATTATGGGTAAAAATTTCTTCATTTGTCGTACTAGCACACGCCGATGGGCCGAACAGTCCGAGTAGGATAAGGTAGGTCTCGGTAAAGGCACTCTTTCATCTTCCAACCTAAGATTTGATTGTATTCTAGAGGTTAGGGAGCTTGTCACTAATAGTATAATGCCAGAAATGAACAAGATAATGGCGAGGGATCCTGATGATAGACCTGTGACACATCAAAGATTAATAAAGGCAGGCAAAATTGGACTCTGGCTATAGCGACTCACGGTAAGGAGGTGATGCGCTTGACCAAACGAGCAACCATAGAACAGTAATACTGAATGTCCTGGTACAAATGTAAGTTCGAGAAGGTCACCATGATAATAGTAGTGAATATTACTTACCAAGCAGCTATCTCAGGTATTTCCGTTGCGGCTCTATAAAAAGAGATAAGAAACTCCCCATCCCTTCCGTCTTCCCCAGCATTAGCATCAGCATTATCATTACCAACATGAACGGAATTTGGAGGCGCCGGTGGATAGACCAGGCAACTCATAGTTGCTGATCGATTAACAGATTAAATAATGGTCTGGTGGTAAAAGTTGACCATGGCTCTAGAAATGATGTCTTCGGGGTACCTTCATGTTTTGAAGCATTGAGGCATATCTCATTCTGCGAACAGATTCTTGTCTTTATATGTGACAAGTGACGCATTCGTAATCAAGTCTTGTGTGACGACATAATCACAACTTGGGTTTAACGATAAGATTCGGGGCGGGAGGCCCATTATTTGGACGGAGACACAACGAAATCACAACACTTCAGAAACATAAATCACTATCAAGGGCTGCTTATGCATTGTATTGACTTCATAATTATGGAGTCTGGCCATGACTGATTTCTTCCTCAGTCCTCATCCAGAAGTGGAATAGGTCTGTGTCGGTGGCGCTGTACTGCCCTGCTCCCAATACTGACCAGAGACAACAAATAGTAATTAAGAGCAGCAGCATATAAGATGATACAAAATACTAAATAAATAATTGGGATGATTTACTGACACATGGCCGTTGAAAGTCTCCGCGTTGCTCTTATGTCATTTCGATATGTCGTTCAGGGTAAGCCGCCAGAATTGACGATCTTACTTTGACGAAGTGTTAAAGGCTAAATTAAAAACAATTATTGGCTATCTAAGCGCTACCCATCGCTTAAGCAGCACGTGAATTTTGTGGCGTCTAGGTCACGTGACATCATTTAAGGGCGGTGAGAAGCGACAGAAAATCAAGGTTTTGAAAGTGTACCCTAATAAGCTTTTTTATTATTTTTTTAAAAGAATTGCTTGGGATGAAGATTCAAATCAACACTGTTTGAGCAATTCTACGGGCTGCGTCCTAGACGTTTGCATTTTGACCAGGCTTGCGTTGTTAACATGCTCTAGGATAATTTGCGCTCTTACGACCAATCTAACACGGCAGTATTCACTCCTTAACTGCTCAATTCAAGAGCTATCCTGTCGCAATGCCACGAAAGGCCCTTGACTCGCGGATTCCAGCGCTAATTCGGAACGGAATCCAGGAGAAGAAACGGAGTTTCTTCGTTGTTGTTGGAGATCGGGCCAAAGATGTCATCGTTCACCTTCATTATATCATGTCGAGCGTCGACGTTAAACAGAATAAGTCAGTACTATGGGCGTATAAAAAGGACTTGCTCGGTTTTACAACTCATCGCAAGAAGAGAGAGATGAAGATAAAGAAGGAAATAAAGCGAGGAATACGCGATCCAAATACCGATGACCCCTTTGAACTGTTTATAACCCTCAATCAGATCCGATACGTGTATTACAAGGAGACTGAAAAGATTCTCGGAAATACATATGGGATGTGTATACTGCAGGATTTCGAGGCCTTGACGCCAAATTTACTCGCACGAACAGTGGAGACAGTTGAGGGTGGTGGCATAGTCATCCTTCTTTTAAAGGGCATGAAGAGCTTGAAACAATTGTACACGCTATCCATGGACATACACTCGAGGTATCGAACAGAGGCTCATGATGATGTCGTGGCTCGTTTCAATGAACGTTTTATCTTGTCACTTGGCAGTTGCAACACATGTCTTGTGGTTGATGATGAATTAAATGTACTTCCTATTTCTGGAGGAAAAGCAGTCGCTCCGTTACCGCCCGTTGATCCTGAGGAGGAAGCCAAATCTCCTAGCAAAAAGGAGCTACAGTCTATTAAGACGGAACTAGAAGACACTCAGCCAGTCGGGGCATTGGTGAAACTGGCCAAAACTGTTGATCAGGCGAAGGCACTCCTAACATTTGTGGATGCCATCGCGGAGAAGACATTGCGCAGTACCGTCACCTTAACTGCCGCTCGTGGACGTGGAAAATCAGCAGCTCTAGGCGTGGCAATCTCCGCTGCTATTGCTCATGGATATAGTAACATTTTTATTACCTCCCCAAGCCCGGAGAATTTAAAGACCCTTTTTGAGTTCGTTTTCAAAGGCTTCGATGAATTGGGATACCTTGATCATGTTGACTACACGATCCTTCAGTCAACTAATCCAGATTTCAATAAAGCAATTGTTAGGGTCAATGTCCACAGACAGCACAGGCAGACTATACAGTATATCCAACCGCAGGATGCTTTTGCCTTGGGACAGGCCGAATTGTTGGTCATTGATGAAGCCGCAGCAATCCCTCTGCCGTTGGTACGCAAGCTGATGGGTCCTTACCTTGTCTTTATGGCTTCGACAATCAATGGTTACGAAGGTACTGGACGATCCCTTTCTCTGAAGCTGATACAGCAACTGCGAGAACAGTCAAGGGGAGGGGCCAAAGTTAATGGCGTCGACAATACCGATATCACTGACCGAGCCACCGGCAAGCCAGCAAGAAAAGAGCGAGGTTCTCATCCAGGTGGTCGAACTTTACGCGAGATAACTCTGTCAGAGCCAATCCGATATGCCCAAGGAGACTCTGTTGAAAAATGGCTTAACAAACTCTTATGCCTTGACGCGACTTTGCCAAAATCTAAATTAAATACTCAGGGATGCCCTCACCCATCCCAATGCCAATTGCTCCATGTTAACCGTGATACACTCTTTTCTTTCCATCCAGTTGCCGAAAAGTTCCTCCACCAGATGATGGCTTTGTATGTTGCCAGTCATTACAAGAATACTCCCAATGATCTTCAACTCATGAGTGATGCACCGGCCCATCAACTTTACGTCTTGGTACCACCTGTTGATGAGAATGCAACAAAGCTGCCTGAGCCACTATGTGTCATCCAGGTTGCTCTAGAGGGCCAGATAAGTAAACAAAGCGTATTGAACAGCTTAAGCCGTGGCCAGAGAGCAGGTGGTGATCTTATTCCTTGGCTTGTCAGCCAACAATTCCAGGATGAGGATTTCGCTGGACTATCTGGAGCACGAATTGTACGAATCGCCACTAATCCCGACTACATTGGGATGGGATATGGGTCTCGTGCTTTGGAGTTGCTTATCGACTTCTTCGAGGGCAAGTTTGCTAGCTTATCAGAGGACGAGAACCCAGCCTCCGAGGAAATGGTTCGTGTGACCGATGCTGAATTGGAGGAGTCCAATCTTCTGGATGACAATGTCCATGTCAGGGATATCCAGTCAATGCCTCCACTCTTTGGGAAGCTCTCTGAGCGACGTCCTGGCTCCCTTGACTACGTTGGCGTGAGTTTTGGCTTGACACAGCCTCTACATAAGTTTTGGAAGAAGTCTCAGTTCGCTCCTGTCTATCTAAGACAGACTCCGAACGACCTTACCGGAGAGCATTCTTGTGTAATGATCCGGACTCTTTCGACTGGATCCAATGATGCTTCTTGGCTTGGAGCCTTTGTGTCAGATTTCCATAAACGCTTCCAATCATTGTTGTCATATCAATTTCGTGAATTTCCATCAGTCATGTCTTTGAGCATGAGCGAGTCAGCCACTGCAGTATCGAAATCTGACCCGTCTCTTAAGCCATCTCCCGTCACGAAGGCAGACATCGACGTCGTCTTTTCTCCTTTCGACCTTAAACGACTCGATAGTTATGCGAATAACCTATTAGACTACCATGTTATCCTCGACTTAGTTCCGGCAATAGCATCACTCTACTTCTCTGGGCGCTTGACCCCGGGAGTCAATCTCTCAGGTGTCCAACAAACTATCCTTCTGGCCACCGGTTTACAGCGCAAGACCTTCGATGACGTAGAGAAGGAACTCAAGGTTGCTGCAACCCAGCTTATGGCGATGTTCATTAAGATAATGAGAAAAGTGTCCACACATTTCCGCTCCGTTCTCGAAGGAGCTGTTGCAGACACAATGCCTACAACGAACAAAGTCATAACTCAGAGGGAGACAACCGATGCTCATGATGATAAGATCACTGAAGACCGCTTTCGTCCGCTTGATGTTGACCTGCAAGATGAGTTAAAGGAGGGTGGGCGAGAGATAAATGCTGAACTACGAGAAAAGCAGAGAGCTTTAATTGATGCTCTTCCATTGAATCAGTATGTATACTATCTCGACGTGGATCATTGGACTGTTTATACTAATGATGATATAGATATGAGATCGAGCACGGAGCTGCAGGTTGGGAGGAAGCTGAAAAGCAGATTCTCACATCGTCATCCAAAGATGGCAACATTAAGACAGTCAGTGTTAAGTCTTCTGCTAAGCGGAAGGTCGGTGAGACTGCAAGGGATATCTATGAGAAGGAGATTGGTAGCAAAGAGAGGAAGAAAATCAAAAAGGGTACCGAGGGGCGAAGAAGGGATTGATTGATCAATATGTTCATTACGTAGAAATGCGTTTTTAGATAATAATTGTAAATAGCATAAAATATGGCGTTCTGTTCTGGCTCAACAAATCTATCGCAGCTGCAGGTATGCTTTATTCCTGGAATGTATACTTACGGCTATTTATTCATGGAGGGCGTACTTATCAATGTATTGGCTTTGAATTATTTAAATGATAATAATAACGCTAATTCTCTTACAATAACAGATACATCTGGCCTGCTGCTTAAGTACCAGCTACGCTTAGTAAAAACCACAGTAACTCCATAGCTGCAAGAACATCAAATCCCTCATAACTCCTCGTGTCCTTGCTGCTGAGCTTCCTTGGAATCCTGGATTTGTTCTTGTTCGGGCTCTGGCTCTGGAGCTGTCTCATGGACCTTGTCCTTAGTTTCCTCTGGAGTCTCCTCAGACTTGGCAGGTTTTTGAGCTGCATCCACGATTAACGCGCCCTCTGGGATCTTCTTCTTCTCCATTTCACCAAATTTGACGGCGTCAATCCACTTTTCCAAGTCTGCATGGCTAAATCCACCTCTCTCTTCGGGATTATAGAACTTATACCAGCCTCTTCTGCCATTGACAACGACGATCTTTAATTCACTGTCGGATGGGATGTCGAGCAGCTTTTTGAAACTGGTAATTTCCTCAGTAACTTCAGGGACAAGGTAGAACGGGAAGATATTTGCGTGACTCCTGGTGTACTTGTGCGAAATCTCACCAAGAGCGGTTATCATCTCCATCGTGGCGGGTGGTGGTGGAACAGAAGGGGATTCTGGCAATGAGACTAGGGCAAGTAAACATGTCCCTGTGGTGTCTGATAGACAAGTAGTTTTGAGATCTATCTTGGATGCGAGTGACCGTAGTGGTGGTGTCTTGCGTCCAGTTTCTTCCTTTTCAGTACTTTCTGAACTCTTGGAGTCTTCAGGCGCAGTGCTGTCCTCGGGCTTATCCTTCGAACTGTCTGTTTCAGTGAAATCAGCTGGCTTTTCTGGTGTGCTTGATGACTTGGAAGATTTATCGGCTCTCTTCGACTGCTTTGGCTTTTCAGGTGTCTGTATGGAATTCGGCTCAGCTATCTGGCTAAGGAACTCCATCATCGGCTGCTTCTTCATCTCTCCATCATATAGAATGGATTCCTTATCACCACCGGGGAGAAGAGCCAAAGCTGGGAACTTTGAGATGCCAAATAGTTCAACGGCAGACTTTTCCTTGTTCCGGATTTGACCAAATGAAATGGAGCCAAGGAAATCACAGGATAGTGCTTTCAAAGTAGGGCCAGTGGCACCTTTCTCGGAGAACAGAATTGCCTTTGCGGTATCATTGCTCAGAGAGAACCATTCGTCAATATTCTTATCGGTGAGTCTCTTGACATGGTTTGGCATATTATCAATAACAGCTTCACCAATAGCCTTTGCACTTCGAGCTCCCTGGTAGTCTTGAACCCTGGGCTTTCCAGGCTTCTTCGAAGGAACAACTAACTTAAGGGTTGGGAATCCCTTGACTCCCATCTGGCCACAGAAAGCTTTGTTCTTGTCATCGTCGCAATCAACTGCTGCAACATTTGCCAGACCGTCAAGGTTCTTAGCAGCTTTCTCATATGCTGGCTTCAGGTTCCGGCAGTGGCCGCACCACGGAGCATAGAATCTATTAATGTAAGCAACGGTATTGGAAGGACGCCAAATGTTGGGTATATATATCCTTACTCGACAATCTATATAGGATTGGTTAGCAGGTAACAAAGTTTAGTATTCCATGGCAAGCTCCACATACAGAGACATGGTTCGAACGAGCGATCAAACGATCATAGCTATTTGCATCGACCTGGAGTACGGGGGACTTTTTGGTATAGAGCCCGGAAGCAGGCACTGCCTCTATGGCTAGGGTCACGAGCAAAGCTGCCAAGCTTGACTTCAGCATCTTGAGCGACTGTGGGTTTAACAAATTGGTTTCATAGAAGTAATTTGTCTATACAGTCGAGCAGTGCAGAAGAGACAGCCTATATATCCGCTCAGCGGCCCTTCTCGATACCGAACACTGTGGCCTGACGACGAAGTTGCAATGTTGGCTTCTTTTCTTAAATCGCTCTAAAGGCCCCGGCAAGAATTCTGCTTAGTCATCTCGGCGGATACAAATAACTTAGTTACATAATCCAAAGAAATACACAGACTTTTTTTTTCTACCGAAACTCTCTTTAAGCCACAAATGTGGAACGAGTTGAGCTTCTACTTCGTTCAAGAGCCGCAGGCAAACCAGAGACAAGACGTCATCGTGCGCGAAGCTTCGTGTGCCTGGTTATCGACTTGAGAGATTGAGAGCAGTAACGCGAGATTCTTATTCTTGAAATTGGATTCTGAAAAGTCTCCAGCTTGTTCCGTCGCTTTTACCTGCTGCTCAGATAACAGGTTAGCGTCGAAAACTTCAGCTATGCCTACTATTATTAGTGTGAGCTCACCCCTTTTAGTGACGGTTAGTTAATGACTTCCCGCCATCAGTCGTCTCTCGAAAGAGTCTTTGAGCCTCCCCAACCCGCTCCTCTGACTCCTGACCAAGAAAGAGAAGCTGAACCCACGTTCAGTGGGATCGTCGAGTTCTGTGAGCCCATACAGAAACTCGAACCGTATAAAAAGGTCACGCTCGTACGGGTAACGCATGAACTATGTCGCTCGAGAGCTACATTTTGAAACACTTCTTTGCTTTTCTAGGTGCTGGGAGCGACCTGTAAGCCTTCACTGCCGGACTCGATCGATTCTCGGGATTTGACTCCTCCAGTTCGGAAGAACAGAAGAAACACGCCGTGAGAGACATGGAAAAATACGCTAGCTTCATCTTTGAGAAGATGCTGCTCCCTCGTAAGTTATCAGAATTCGCTCTAACTACATTGAAACCAGTTCTAAACAATAAGATATAATGAGAGTGGCTGGTACTACGACGCCTCGGCCGACCTCAGCAGCCCTGTCTAGTGGACTACCAGACGCTGTGGACACACGTTCAAGGCTGGATACTCTCTGACGCGACTGTCTAATTCGTGACCATTACAGATGTGTCGTTTCCCATAAATTTGACCTGGTTGAAGCAAAGGAGAGGTACAAGATAGATGGCGACGCCTGCAAAGATGACGAAGGGAACTCTTACTAAAGGAGCCGCGGAGGGGCCGCGGGAGTATTCGTTTTCGGCCCTGCAAGTCGCTCACATCATGTTGCATTCGCTGATGTCTAGGGGCCTCGACGAACAATAACTATTACGTATCTGTAACTTCTTCGGTATAACGGATCAGACTCTGATGGCAACGGTAGGGTGAGGCTAAGAAGTTGGCTGTTGCGATACTGAATTAACATGTTTGATCCGGGAACCATCTATAAGATTGAGGACGAGAAAAATCGATCGCTCGACGAATGCTCTCAGCATGACTCCCGATATTCACCACTTATCCGGCAATTTTGATCTCGTTTCCGAGTCTCTGGGCCCAGACGATCCTCCACACACCTACAGGATAGCGATGGTTGACCCAAAGTATCCACTATCCCCTAAATATCTTCCTGTCATAAGAACCCTCCATCTCTCACCAAACCACACAATTGATCCGCCATCCCAGAGGATGCTCGAGCTACACCGGTCAATTGCGACGATACTTCATCTCAGCGGTGCAAGAGACACGGAGGAGCCATGCGTACCCAGCGATGGGTCACATTATCTCGGAGAATTGCTTTCATTAAAGCTCAACGGCTGGATTGGCGAACAACGTCTTACATATTAACAGCCTGCATTTTGAAGTAGTTAGCCCTTATTCGTGTCTCATTTTCTCTGTATCCGTGCTAAGCGAGGTCGTGGGTTGTTATACTCTTTTTCCCGAAGGAGCCTTGGATTGTCCTGGTAGCGTTCTTTTCCGTGTACAAATACCGTGTACAAATACCCTTATTTGCTTTCTTTTCAAATTTTTATTACCCTGGTCGGAGCAGGTCTGTAGTATGGGTTACAAATGAATGAACGAATCTTGATTTGAATTTCCTGGTACCCTCAGTACATCGGGTAGTGTCAATGAATGGTGTACAGGAGACTACAAATCTTGCTTTGGACACCCGCCCCTTGCCCCAATCTCTAACTGGTCACCTAGATATTTCCACTTTCTTTGCCCGTCAAACAGTCAGAGAAGCCAGAGGAATCAATATAAATTACCAGGAGAAACGAGCATAGCATGGTTCTCAGGCTGCTTCCTCGCAGGAGAACCTCCTACTACAATATCCGTATCGACGGCTACCGCATCCCAAGCTCGCTCGAGTATACCACGGTAATAAACCATAACCCCTATCTACAAGAGTGTCCTCGCCGACTAATCACGTCCCAATCGGCCCTAGGCAGAGTAATAGTAGATATAGATATACTTGTAGTCGTCCGTTGATGCTGCCTCGCCGACTCACCCTCCTTCCCTGTCTCTATCTTCTAGTAGTATCTCAGTCTCCTCACTACCTACTAATATACTACAAAGGCGTCGTACCGCTCCGTGCGTATATTTCTCTTTAACTATAAACGCTATGGGAGGGATTATCTTACCCTGATCTATTTTTAGAGCCTACTATAGCAGCTATGGCGGAAAGACCGGTATATATTTAAGTTCCCAATATATGAGGTGTATCTATCTAGCCTTCTAAAGAGCTGCATGTAGTCGTCCGGGAGAGAGGGGGGGTGAGTTATAGAATTGACTACGCGACGGTATTCGGGTCAAGGGCTCTATAAAACATCTCCTGTGGAAATGGAACCTCGACTCTTGACAGGAAAGGAAAAAGGACGGACATAGTAGAAAGAAAGGAAATGATGCCGCTATTGGTCGAAGACGGCGATGACGGCACCATTGAGCTCATGGATAGAGATATAGATGGTAACAATTGATCTTACAGGAGCGAGGGGGAAACCACAGACTTTAGTGTGATGGAAGAAGGGAAACAAAAGAAACATCTCTTGTGAATACAACTATCTTTGTACAAAAATGGGTGAATGGATCTAGATCTGTATGCAGGGGAAAAAGAGCCTCGCGCATAAGATATGTATGCGGTGCTCGCATCTAAAGCCTCTCGACTGCGTACGTTTACATATCCTCGGAAGCGGTGGCACCAGTGATAATTTCAACCAATTCACCGGTAATGGCGGCTTGACGCTGTCTGTTGTAGAGAATCTGGAATCTAAAATGAGGTGTTAATTGTGGGCGATCGGACAATAGCGGCATTTGAGGAATTTAGCTTACCTCTGGATCATGTCACCTGCGTTCTTGGAAGCATTCTATAAAGGGAAAAAGTGAGTATGACCACGATGATACATCAAGTTCCGAACAGTATTCTTACCTCCATAGCATTACGACGGGCCTGGAAATGAATATGTTAGCAATTGACTAGTATACAGCTCGTGAAGTGGTGGAGCTTACAGAGATCTCGCAAGCGTGTCCCTCAGCCAAGGCCCAGTACAAGCTGTTAGCAAGAGCATACTCACGGAGGTTAGCAAGAACCTCGGAGTCAACCTCGAAAGCGACGACGTTGGCTATAAAGAAGTTAGCTGGGTCTTACCGAACAGAAGACTCAAAAAAACAAAAGTAAGAATGGGAAAATAGAGGGACTGACGGGACTGGATGATAGCCTCCTCGGAGAAAGCCTCGACGGTGGTGGGCTCATAGGCTTGAGCGTTGATGAACTTGTTGTATACGATCTTGATGCTGGCGTAGTCGGTGGGCAACTGGCAGATCTGGTCGGCAATGGCCTGGGCTTCAGCAAAGGTAGGGACGTCCTTGCCGACACCGGCGAAGCTGAGGACGAGGTTGTCCTCGTTGGATCGGGAGAGCTGTCCCTTGGACTTCTCTCCGAGCACAACAATGTCGGCGTCGGGCTTCTCCATGATCATTCGTCGGGTAGCCTTGCTGAGGCCGGAATGAATACCACCGCAGAGACCCTTGTCGGAACTGGCGACGATGTAGAGGGTCTTGAGGCCCTCGAGGGGCTTGGTCTCTGCCTGGCCGAAGACGGCCTCGGAGGTCTCACCGTACGCTCTGGACAGAGTCATGGCACGCTGGGCCTTGTTAAGACGGGTGGAGGCAACAATCTTCATCGTCTTGGTGATCTTCTCGATGTTCTTGATGGACTTCAGGCGGCCCTCGATCTCACGGAGGGTAGCAAAGTTGGCGGCATTGGCGGGAGCAACACTACACACAAAACACATCGTCAGCGGTCAATTGGCTCCCTATCGCTCGCCAGCACCTCCCTCTTCATCTTTCTCGCGCCCTCCAGCGTCCCCGTCTCCTCCCACCGCTGGCAGCCGGCGAGCTGTGTGGTTCCTTCGGGTAGTGCTCTCTCTCTGTCTCTCTTGAGGTGGCTTACCGGGCGACGGCGGCAGAGCCGGCCTTCCATGCCGGGCGGGCGGTGCGCGAGAACATCTCGAGGGGCTGGCGGTCGAGACAGACAGGTTACAGCGTGGGTGGTGACGGCGTCGATGGCTTCTGGTCTTCGTCTTTCGTCGTCGTCGTCGTTTTCGTCGTTTTTCCGTCCTTTTTCGACGTCGAAGAAAACAAGCCAGAAAGGGCTGCGAGCGGCGCTAAGCCCCTTTTGGGTCAAGCCCGGCTTGGAATAACAATTAAAAAAAAAAAAAAAAAAAAGACAAAAAAAAGAGGAAAAAAAGGACGAAATCCTGGATTTATTAATATTTAACCAAAAATCCTCAGCTTCGCCTTTCTTTCCTCCTGCTCTGCGCTTCACTTCTCCTTGCCTCTCGTCCCGCCACGGCGCCAGCTGTCTATATAATACCCGCGTCCTGCCCGGGTTCTGGCCTCGTTTCTGCTCGTCTCTCGCCCGGCTCTCACCCAGACGTCATCACGCCTTCACTATAACTCCCCTCGGCTGGCTCGCAAGGCCTGGCTTCCAGCTCGCCCTCGCCCGGTCAGCCCGGTTCTCGCTGCGTGTGAAAGAGATTCACCATCTGCCACGTCTGAAGGCGTTGCAGGTGTCTCAGTTGCAGGCCATGAGCTCTTCAGATGACGATGCGCCGCTTGCCGGCGCCAGGAGGACCAACGGAAGTGTTCAAAGTGAGTGACGGATGCCAGCATAGCAGACCTCTCCCCCACGAGAGCGGCGCAGCCATCCCAACCCAACTGAAGGCTCTAGTATGCACTGAGGTGCTTCATCATGGCTAACGAGTCGGGCTTTCGTGCTCTTTCTTTTTCTTTCTTAACAGAACCTGCATTATCCAGTCCTACCGTGCCCCAGTCCAACGACACCTCTACCAACGGAACCACCACTCAACCAGGAATCTCGATCCGCTACGGCCCTGCAACGGACAACGAAGTTGATATGCAGGATGCGGAAACTAACGGCGTTGCGCCGTCCAAAAGGAAATCTAGATCCAGTGCTGGTCGCCCATCGTATGTGGAGGCGGAAAGCAGCGCAGAGGACGATAAACCATTGGTACGCCAGAAGAAATAGCCACGCTCCCTGCCCCCCCAGCCTTTCCTCGCAACTCACCGTCTTCGGCTGATTGACTTTTGCTCCCCCTTTCCCCCATTTCTATAGCACCAACCGGACTGACTCCTCCCAGAGCAAGCGTCGTCGAACGGTGCCAAAACCAGAACCTTCTGACTCGGACGAGGCCCCCTTGATATCTCAGGCTAAGAAGGGCAAGAGGGCGTCCGTTAATTCTGCAGAGGCTAAGAGGCTTGTGGCCGAAAAAGCTGATATCGAAAAGAGTGCTGAAAAGGAGGCACAGTCTCTCAGACAGCAGGATCGCCAGGCAGCGGCCAAGAAGAAGGAAGCTGCAAAAACTGCTGCAAAAACTACGAAAGCAAAAGCTACCACTACGAATGGGAAGAAATCTCAGACTAACGGTATCAAAAAATCAGAATCCAGCGATGAAGACGTTCCTCTCGCTCGCAAGGCTCCAGCCAAAAAGGTCGCTGCCACTCCTGCAAAGAAGAGCAAACCCGCAGCAAAGAAGGAGCCTAGTGAGGAAGCCGAAGCTGAAGAGGAGGAAGCCGAAGAGGAATACAGATGGTGGGAAGATCCATCGAAGGGCGACGGCACCATCAAATGGACTACCCTGGAACACAACGGAGTCGTTTTCCCGCCGCCTTACGAGCCGCTGCCAAAGGATGTGAAACTGAAATACGCAGGCGTCCCGGTCACCTTACACCCAGATGCCGAAGAGGTAGCCTCTCACTTTGGGACAATGCTCAATTCTACCCACAACGTTGAAAACCCTATCTTCCAGAAGAATTTCTTCAACGATTTTCAGGCAATAATCAAGAAAACTGGCGGAGCAAAAGATCCCCAGGGCAAACCTATCCAGATCAAGGAGTTTTCCAAGTGTGATTTCAGAACGATCTTTGAACACTACGAGAAATTGCGCGCCGAGAAGAAAGCCATGAGTGCTGCTGAGAAGAAGGCAGCCAAGGCCGAAAAGGACGCCGCCGAAGCCCCATACATGTATTGTATGTGGGATGGGCGAAAGCAAAAGGTTGGCAACTTCCGTGTTGAACCTCCGGCTCTCTTCCGCGGCCGTGGAGAGCATCCCAAAACTGGTACGGTGAAAACTCGCGTCATGCCTGAACAGATTACCATCAACATTGGCAAGGATGCACCTGTCCCAGCTCCTCCAGAGGGACATCGCTGGAAAGAGGTTAGACATGACCAGGAGGGCACATGGCTGGCCATGTGGCAGGAAAATGTTAACGGAAACTACAAATATGTGATGTTAGCTGCCAACTCAGATGTCAAAGGCCAGAGTGACTATAAGAAGTTTGAGAAGGCTCGGGAGCTCAAGGTTCGTGCTATTCTAACTGCCATTTCCTGGGGTCGTTCGGTTCTTGTGCTAATCTTTCTTTCACTATAGAAACACATTGATCGAATTCGCAAGGATTATAAAAAGGGCCTTAAGGATGAACTTATGGTCAATAGACAACGAGCTACAGCCGTCTATCTCATCGACCAATTCGCCCTCCGTGCTGGAAACGAGAAAGGTGAAGATGAGGCTGACACCGTTGGCTGTTGCTCTCTTAAATTTGAACACGTTACGTTAAAGCCACCAAACACCGTTGTCTTTGACTTCCTAGGAAAGGACAGCATTAGATATTACGATGAAGTTGAGGTTGACCCTCAAGTTTTCAAAAACCTCAAGATATTCAAGAAGCCTCCAAAGAAGGAAGGCGACGAGATTTTTGATCGACTCACGGTAAGCATCTCATCTTCTATCATGTCCTTCATTCATGTACTCAAAACGAATTTTCTAACCTCGTTATACATAGACCTCGGCTCTCAACAAGCATCTATCAAGCTACATGCCTGGCCTTACTGCCAAGGTGTTCCGTACGTACAACGCCTCCTACACCATGGCAACGCTTTTGAAGAAAATGTCCGCAACCGGGACTATTCCAGAAAAGGTCAAACAGTACAATGACGCAAACCGTGAGGTTGCTATCCTTTGTAACCATAAACGCACCGTTGCTGCTGGACACGCTGACCAGATGGAGAAACTCAGTGATCGGGTAAGCAAGCAGCCGTTTATCACTTCCTATCTTATTCTTGATCAACTTGCCATTTCTAGAAAGCAACCTATCTAACTCTCTGCTCTAGATCAAAGGACTGCAGTATCAGAAATGGCGAATTAAACAAATGATTCTTGCCCTTGACCCCAAGATCAAGAAGAAGAAAGGTGCAGCATACTTTGAACTAGATGAAGACCTAGACATGGAGTGGATCAAGGAACATCAGGCTTTCCTCGCAGAGGAGCTTCGCCAGAAGATACGCAAGAAGTTCGACAAGGAGAACGAGAAGCGAGCTGCTGATGGAGAAAAGGAGATGAAGGCCAAAGAACTCGAGGAACGACTCAAGGCTGCCGACGAGCTTGAGGCCAAATATAAGAGAGAGAATAAGACGAAAAAGGTTGAGGCCGAGGGCAGGGGTCCTACTGTCGAGAAATTCGAAGGCCAGATTAGCAAAATCGACCAGCGTATCGAGAATATGCTTCTTCAGGCCGAAGATAAGGAGAATAACAAGGAAGTTGCCCTTGGCACATCTAAGCTTGTGAGTCCTTTTCGATTCTATATTTCTATGCTTCTTCTTTCTTTCTGTTCTTCTGCTTCGTTATCCAGCCCGATCCTCGCTCGTTTCGTCATTCCCCAAGAAGCAACCCCATCACTAACGCCACTTCGTAACACAGAATTACATAGATCCCCGCTTGACCGTGGTTTTCTCTAAAAAGTTCAACGTCCCAATAGAGAAGTTTTTCTCGAAGACAATGCGCGAGAAGTTCGACTGGGCTATCAAGTCAGTAGACGAGGACTGGGAGTTTTGATTTTAAATAACTTTATTTTCTCATTTGATCTCTTCTTTTGGTTTTCTTTAGTTGAGTTTCCTCTCTACACTTGGCTTTTTTGCTCTCTTTTTGCATAGCAGTGTTCTTTGTACTTTTATATCATAGCTGGCCTCGCGGGCGGCACTCTTCCTTATATTACTGACGTAGCAGTTCTTGCCTTGACAGCAAAATATCCACGACAGGTCAACAGCAGCACCATCGCGGAGTGATTTCCATAGTATTTCAAAAGCATAGTTATTCAAGCAGTGCTCTCTCTCTCTCTCTTTTTTTTTTTTTTTTTTTTTTTTTTTCATTTAGTTTTCGGTAATGAAGTATTGATTATATTACAACAGGGGTATATAAAAGCAACAAGGCTGAAGCGGAAAGAGAGGGACAGAAAGCTAGACTGATCATAGAACGAACGAAGGTAGCGATCTTGGGATGTCGAAGAGCGTCAGAGGAAGAGAAGCGGCGCCAAAGTAGGAAAAAGAAAGGAATGGAGACTGAAAATTTGGGCACCCATGCATCCCAAACATCGATCCTGCGCGAATGTATATATATCCCGTCTCAAGCAGAAAGCAAAAAAAGAAAGAAAGAAAGAAAAGAAAAATGAAAGATGCAAGACCGCGAAGCAAATAGCAAAAGAAATAAAAGTTAAAGGGATAGGTAGCAGGAAAATAAAACGAGAGAGGTTTCTCATCTATCGTAGTTAATAAGGAGAAGAGGGAGCGAATAACACGCGTATCACGGCCAAACAGAGAGGAAGACAGGTAGCAAACGATTCAGGGCCACCAGTTCATCTGTTCGTAACTTTTGATAACACTACTAAGCCAATCCGGGTCAAGTTTCTCCTTCATATATGTGAAGCCAGTAGTCTGTTCGAACAGGGATCCGTCGACTGTTGTATCTGCGTCCTTGAGAACTTCTTTCTCCAAAAAGGGGCTGATGGGCCCCGAGGTAGTGATCCCTTTGGCCAGCAAGAGTTCCGACCAAACTTCTAGAGTTTCCTCATTCATCTCGTCTAGGATCTGCTCTTGGTTCATCTTGGCGAATTGGCTCATTAAGGAGCCCAGGAATTCGCACTTGATGCCAAAGTTGCGTTCAAGAGCGTCAGCGAGGTCACCCTTTAACGTGTTGTTGTGGTCGACGATGTTGAAGGTGGTAGGGAATGGCTGAGAGTCTTGATTGGGAGGTAGAGGCCCCTTGGATGCACGCCATGTTGCGGCTGTCCAGAGGGCGCGGGCCGCATCCACAACCCAGACGGTGTTGAGAGGGCGTTCTTTGGCGTACAGGAAGGTCAGAGGACGGCCGATCTCCTTGTATGTTCTCCCCACGCAGATGACAGACGTCAGGAGGCCAGTGTCGTATTCTCCATACACATATGGGAACCGTAATACGACGAGGTTAAGGCCGTCTATCTTTGCCAGCTCTTCCTCCGTGGTGACCTTCCACTTGGTGAGCTTCTGCAGGGGCTTCAGCTTGTCTGTTTCCTTGCGCGGCTTGTCATCAACCTTGTAGATAGCCGCAGATGAGCATTCAACAAAGGCCTTGACCCCCCGTCGTGCGGCTTCTTTGCCCAGAGTAATCGAGAGGCCATGGCTGCGTAGCCGGTAGACATCATCTTGGTGCGAATACCGAGACTCACCGCCGCAATTTATCACCAGATCGTACTGGGAGCCGTTTGCACGGTCGAAGACACGGGAGAGCGATTCTAGAGTGCAGCAAGTCCTGTCAGACCTGTATCCCTGACGTCGACATGATGCTGGGAGAGGGAAGGGGAGAGGGGGGGGGGGGGGGGGGGGGGGGGTGTTCAAAAGAGGAAAGGACAAGCGTACGCTGAAGGCTGGCATCTGCCTGAACGAAACGGTCCTTGCATGCCTCGGTGATCTCGGGTGAGAGCCATGCAAGCTGGGGGAGCAGCTTGTCGACCACCCGCAGCTCTGAGGCGAGGTTGTTCTTGTGTATGTGGTGGACGAGATGTCGACCGATGAAACCTATCAAAGGGCAACGAGGCCAAAAGGAGAAAGCGAATCAGCCTCGAGCTCACCAACACCAACATCAACATCAACACCAACACCAACGTCACCATCGACATCGACATCTACTCCTTTGCTTCTGCTGGTTTATAGTCGATTGCATACCTAGCCCGCCAACGACCAGCACGCTCGGCTTGTTGAAAGAGTCGTCCGACATGGCTGCTTGGTGCCTGTGGTCGTTGCTTGATTATAACAGCCGGAGGGATATCTAAAACTGAGATGAATGAATTGGCCAGGAGATATATATATAAAAGAAAAGGGAAAAAAGAAAGAAAGAATAAAGAAGGCCTTTTCCCTCTGTTCTTGTCCCCTTTCGCGTTGCCTTGCTGCTCTCGCTCGCTCTCTTTGGTCTCTCCTGTAATTCTCGTCACTGACCGGAAGGTAGATAGACTTCGTTTCGTCGGGTTCTCGACGTGTCTTCGATGTTTACTAGAGGCAGCGTTCTGGCAAGATCCAGAGTCAGGAGGCCGTCAAGACGTGAGACGCTGGCCTCAAGGACAAGCGGACACACAGTAGAGGGATAGACGTGGGGTTCTCTTGTCCACCTTCCTCTCACTCTCTTCTTTCTTTTTCCCCCTCTCGCGTTGGCTGCAGGCGGGAAGTGGCTGTTTGATATTCAGGACGCAGGACGGGCGGTTCGAAGAGTGCTCGGCCAGCACTGGCTCGAGTCTCGCAGGGCTCTTTGATTTACGGAGTATGCTCAGCAGCGGCCCTATGCTTTTCAACTCGCTCTCACTCACTCACTCTCTTACTGACAAGAGAGAAAGAGAGAGTGAGGGTGGCAGGGTGGGGGGCAACAAGTTGAATTAGTACTAAGTCTCGGTATAGGGATGCGTATTTGCTTTTTCAACCTCTCTTCTCCTGCTGAATTGGCGGCTTGAACCCACTTTATATGACATGCATCATCGGATACCGCAGAACAGGGGCTGATCCCGCAGCAGCAGACGAGAACGAGACGCAAGCCAGCTCGAGCGAGAACCAGCTGGATGGCACCAGGCTAGGTATCGAGATCCCCCTCGCTTGTGCTAAGGAAGAGGGAGGGGGATGTATGAGAGGCCTGACCGCAAAGGTCTATACTTATACAACCTATATCTCTATATAGCCCTATAACACTCTTCTAAGCACAGCTATCTCTCTGACCGAAGTTTACAGAACGCGAGTTGCAGGGCCCTCGAACGATGTAATTTACTGGCGTACCAGGCCCGTACCACTCGCTCGCTGCCTTGTTGGTCACACCGACAATTCCGTTTTCTACTTATCTCTGGCCATCTTTTCTTCTTCTTCTCCTTCTTCTCCTTCTCCTTCCTTTCGATCTCTTTTTGTCTTGCAGTTTCTTTCCCTTTATCTTGCAAGACGAAAAGGGCCTGTCAATATCGACGTTCTCCGTTGGTGGACATGGAGAAACTGTGCGGAGCCCATCATCAAACGATTCAGGGGCAGACATGTTCTTCTCAGCTGACAGTATATTTTTCCTCCCCCAAGAGTAGTCGTCGTAGTTTGGTGTCGTCATCAGTCGTTGTTAGTCTCTTTTTCGAGGCCAGGATAGTTTGCAGGGCAGGCAGGACTGACAGCGTTTGAAACCAAGGACTGACGTGCCGCAAGGGGAGGGGGGACATCGACCAAATAACATGATGTGAGTTATAATACATGATCTTTCTAGAAGGAAATAGATCCATGCAATGCAGGTAAGATTAAAAGGAGGGGGTTGCAAGCCATTATTGAAGACGTCGCCGACAATATTGGTTGAAAAGACCCTTGCATATTCTCTGCATCTCACGAGTCAGCGTATATTCTCCGTTATTGGTCACCCGGAAAAAGGGGCGCATCCGAAAAGACAGACTGTCGGGAGCTCGACATGGGCCTGCGCATACCACATAATGAAATCTCGCTGTCCTCCCATCTAAGGCTAAAATATCGAACTTGCAGGTTGGGGCCGATCGAGCTGCGAGAATGCGACCCCTGAACAGCCCCCTAGCAAGGTGGACGATTCTGCCAACAACCAGTGTGATATCACGCCCCCATTATATCCCAGGGTAGTTATATGCAATATGTGTTGGTGATGAGGTAAATGTTGGTGAACCCCGAGGAAACCCAGGCTCCTTTCCAATCTTCAGGGAGTCTCGGGCGTTGGAGGCACAGACATCCTTTCTTCCTTCTTTGATATTACCTGGTTCTGGATCGAGATATACCTGTCCTTCACGGCTTGCACGGTCAGTGTCAGCCTACGGAGTAGCCTTTAGGAATACGTGGAGGATTATGGACAAGATATCCTGAGACACATGACCTCCTCCACCCCGGTAAGCCGTCCAGCTTCTGTAAATCTAGAATGCTGCTCGGAGTGTTTGCCTCTGTTGAGCCCGAATTGCGCGGCTAGCCATTCGACCCACGTAAATGTTGCTTTACCATCTTCCTGCAACGAGCTGAGGCTGTTGATCAATCAATACGAGCAACGCCCCTTTCCTTCCCACCAAAGCACTCATCGTACCCTTTTCTCGTTTCCATTGAAGGATCCCCAAATGCCGTTGCTGCTAGATAGGCAGGGACCCCATTATCTGTGGAGTGGAGCTTCACACAACGGTAGACACAGCCGGATGACTCTCCGATTGGAATGATACCTATACCCTATTGCTTCGTTAGACACACTTTCCCTCACAGTGCTTGTGTAGTGCTAGTGGTAAACCTCCTTCCTAATGGACTGCTGCTCCGTACAGCCATTGCAAATATATGCCTTAACCATTCACTGCGGCACACTTGGTTTCCCGTTGGCCGTGATTCCCCCCTGCAAAATAACGGCCTTCCAAGTTACAGGAAATCAAACTTCCAAGGATAGCAGCGTTTCAGTATATACCTTCATGCAGACATGTCTGTATTTCAAATCTAGTAAGAGAGAATATCCCAGTGTTAAACATTGGCCGAGACGAGTGATCTCCAAGTTTGATTATTGATCTGGCTACGGTTCATGGTTAAACAAACGCGTTTCCCGCCCTACGGATGCATATTCTTCGACAGCAGATCCCCTCATTCTGTTTCACCTATTTCCATTAACCACAAGTGTCGAGTGACAGAAGCAGAAATAATAATAAACAAGAACGAGGAAATAGGCACTGTTTTCACGCACCTTGGGTTTGTGGCCAGGATAACTAGTTATTTGCAACCCTTAATGGAAGCCAGGCTCTGCATGCAAGCTGACGAACGAGACCGCATCGTCGCCTCGATTTAATTGCACTCGGTCATCCCGAGATAAAACGAGCGCATGTAGTAAAACCGCGTATAGCTTGCTAGTCCTTCATAGATCGAAGGAAGGACAAGCGACGGCTGCCCCGAACCTTGGCGAGAAGACGTACATAACTATAAACCATTGAGTCAACTAGTTAAGCTAAACTGTTTGTTTCGTCGATGCAGGATGCAGGCCTTATATAGGTAGAAGAGCATGTATAATGGAGGAAAGAGCGATGATAGCCCTGGCGACGAAGGCCTTTCCGCTGCGCTGGAACCTTGGGTCTCGCTGTGGGGCGTTCGCCGGGCCGAGCCTACCAATTTCGACCTTTAAACGGACATTCCATTGTACCTACTATCAAAAAATGAGAATGAAAAACAATCAAAGTCGTCGATGTGGTAGTATTTTTCTTATACACATACTGGTAATAATACATATAACAGGGTACGGCTGTAGTCTCGCCGAAGCCTTGTGTCTCTTGATGGCTGGTGGATGTTAGTTAACCACAAGGATCAGAATTAACTATTCAGTCCTTCTTCTATTCGTTTAACTTCCACCACTTCAATAACCTCCAGGTCAGTCATAAGCCCATAGTGGTTCGTAGCCCAAAGTTCCATGCCTCGAGCTCGCATACTTAACCTGATTTCTTCACCCTCCATGACAACCCCCACGCCAATACGTGTCGAGGCCCTAGCCACCAGTCCACCGCGGTAGAGGACCTTGTCAAAGACGTTCGGGCCGGAAAATCTCTTGTCTATCGGCAGTACGCTGATATCCCCAGGTACATTTTTTCGAATCTTCAGTTCCTCCCAGTACCAAATATGCATCCTTAAGATCGTTATTCCCCGCAATCCGATCGTCCGAGGCCTGGATGGAATTCATATTACCCGCCAGCACACCGCCATGTATATATCACCTCTTCTTCCGGGTAATCTGTAGCCTTTGCTACTTGCTGGGGCCAGATCGGATGGACAGAAGACAAAGAGGCAAGGTGGGTATTGCAGACTCGAAGAGACTTTGCTTCCTTTCGGCCATACTGCCCCGTATATGTAACGTCCAGATCAACGAACAGTCAATCCCTCTAGAACTTGCTGAGCCATCTAACACGGAAAACATTTACGACACGTAGTGTCATCCTGGCTGATGTAGAGGTCATTCTTTTCCTCGCTGTGGTCCTCAGTTTGGGTTAAAGTAAGCGTTCCATATGGGGAGTCGAATCCACGGGTATCAATGTTACTGTAAACCGTTCCTGTACCCATTTCGTGTTCCTAATTTGCTCGATGCTCGCCTCGAGCAGCTCCTGAAACATGATTATAACCGGTGGCGAGTCTTCGGTATACGGTGAGAGGATGACCTTGTGTAAATGGTCTAGAGCTGCATTCATCCTCTCCCGGGTGAATGGAGCGTAAACATCAAGACTCCATGTAATAAGGCGGAAAATATTATTTCTTCACCGGAGGATCATCAATAATACGCGTCTTGGTATGCTCGAATTGTACCTGTGGCACAGCTGCTGTCCAGGGAGGTATGATAGACTTCCACTGCTGAGTACTGTTATCGAATATATGCCACGGATGGGTCCTAGGTTTATAGCAGTCATCGAGCATGCAGGGGAAGTTTCTGGTAAATAGAAGTTCGGGGTCATTCTCAGCTGTTTTGATATCAGAGAAGAGAGCAGCTATATGATCGAAGTATACTGATATAGGTAGCCTTCAACCAATTCGGGGTCTCCTAAATGCCAAAAGGTGTATGGATGTTCAGGATGCCGAGTATCTGGATGGAGAATGAAGGTATAGGACTTAGTTTCTTCGGATCATTTTTCATGCAGTGAGAAATAAACAAGAAAATAAACAAATAGGAACATGCAGTTTCTTTACTGACTTATTATTCGCTTAGTTGGCGGTGATTCCCTTTCAGCAGCTGTGTGTATATATAGTTACATCTTGAAGGCATAGACAAAACAATAGCCGCCTTAAATGTTCACTGTTTTTCATTTTAAAGACACTTCTTGAGCTCCATATACTAGAAGAAATGGTTTGGAATATTGGTATAAAACTAGAGATAAGTGTCCAAAAAAAAATCCAATTAGTGTCTGCTAACTAGGTATACATACATAAACACGATACATCCAGTTTCATTTGTGGAAAGATCATCCCCCAATTAGGCAAGACGCCTTTTAGTTCGATATGGGTGGAACATAAGAGTGGAATGGCAAGTGGTAGTATTTGATTTATCCGAAGGGCGGATACACGTAGAGGTCGAAACGTATGTGGTGTTGGATATTCAATTTGGGCTGTCAAGAGACAGTATCGTGTTTGAAAGTTGAAACAGAGGGTGCTAGAACTGCGATACAGGACGAAATAAAGCTATGCCTCCCAGAATTCTTGTTATGGCATACGGAAGGCTTCATATGCACCAAGAGCCCGGGAGGGTGATGGTTCATCAGCCACATGAGAACATGTAACCTTATATATGGTGTTTTAGCGGGGGTTCAAAAAATTTAAAGCCTTTTGCAGCTCTTTGATTGCAGTGTTGACATCATCAAAATTGAGCGCAGACACTGCCCAACGCGCATGCTTTTGGGCATTTGAAATTGCTTCCTCATCAACAGCCTGGCTAGAGCTACTAGCTCCATGCGTTGATGAAGATACGGGTAGCGTGTCTTTAGGGATTTGGGTTAATGGTGGTACCATTGGAGGCTGTGGGTGGGATGTTCTATCAACATCCATTCCAGGAGATGTGCGCGGGGGAGGGCCAAGAGCGTGGGACTCCGTAGGTGGGAATTCAGGTTCCGTGGCAGGCGGAGGGAAGGACTGGAAAACGTTAAGTGAAGAAAAGTCAGATTTTTGTCCGAGTTGAGAAGGTAAGTCAGTATTGCTTGACGCAGGCGATGGGAAATCAGAGGGCGCCGCAGGCAGGTCAGGAACGGTAGCTCTGGAGAGTTGTGAGGGTATCTGCCGTAAACTGTCATCAAAATCTACCATCCCTGGGGGTATACTTATTGGAGGACTGGGAATTCCACTGCCTGGCGCACTTGTAGGTGCATTTGGGATATTAAGAGCACTTGTAGGCCGTGGTGGAGGCGCTGCGGAAGATGAACGTGAAGGATGAAGCGATTCGTTCAGAGATGATTGCGCTGCCAATTTACTTTGGACCTTGTCGAAATCGTCTGGAATATCCTCGACAGAAGGCTGTCGTGCTTTTCTAGGGACTTCTGGAGGTACCTGTGTGTCACCGGCAGCAACTGTTCCTTCAGCCTGACTTGAGGTTTCCGGTGAGGTTTCAGTATTTTTAGGATTGGACGTATTCGGATCCTCTCCAGCTTTTAAAGCCTTCATAATTCGGACCGCATGATATTTAGAATATTTAATTTTGGAAGCTGTCTCCGCGTCAGGCTGGCCCCATGCTTGGCCTAGCTCCAGGAAAGTGGCCGCAGCTTGGAAAGTATCGGCAGTCTGCCTATATAATTTGTTAAACTGGTTTAATACCATTTCAAAGGAAACTTCTCAAACCCACAAAGATGCTTTATTCGCCCGAACTGCATTTTCCGCCCTTTGGAATGTCTCAAGAGCGAATTGCTCCACGTATGCCTGACCAGCAGTGTCGTCTGTTATCGTATCGTCATTAGAGTGCTCCTTTTTAAACTAAGTCACCCGAATAAGATTAGCATCTCAGAAAAAATTCGCTATTAGTTCACTGGTGACCCAAGAGAGTCAAGTAAATCCTAATAACGGCCTACGGCAACCATACCTTCTCGAGCTTATCCATGAGCTCAGTGGTGTATTTCAAGCATTCTTCATCCGCTTGATGAAGATGTTTGTCCAAAATCTGAGTCACAGCCCAGAAATTACCTGTGTTTTATGCTCATGTTAGCTTACAGTGCAGGAAGTGGTTAACTATACTGACGGTTCAAGGCTGACACAACGTACACCAATATGAGATAGTCGGCTTTGCTTTCTCAAGCTGCGCTGCCCGGGTCACAAAACGGCTGATATCAGCCGTCTTTAGACTAGCTGGGATATTCGTGGACATCTTCACGGCCTCTGTGCTTGGGTATTTGTTGATAGACAGCAACCTGGCGTTGATGATGTTCGCCTGCAAGCCAAACGAGC
This sequence comes from Trichophyton rubrum CBS 118892, assembly GCF_000151425.1. Taxonomy (NCBI): domain Eukaryota; kingdom Fungi; phylum Ascomycota; class Eurotiomycetes; order Onygenales; family Arthrodermataceae; genus Trichophyton; species Trichophyton rubrum. The sequence goes on along the minus strand of NW_003456422.1, from coordinate 502,648 downwards.
TTCGAAAGGCGTGGGGAACAAATGACGTTAAAAGGCTGCTTAGTCAGCTAACTAATTATGTCTCCACCACTCGGCGCTCTGATATCAACACAGCAACTCATAAGGGATGTTCGATAATGCTTAGAATTTGTCGATACCTCGCTCGTAATAATTGCACATATTCTGCCTATATAGATGCATGGCAATCTACATACGTGGTCTCGGAAAATCTCATCCACCACCAATACCCCAGGACCCTATCCCAATCCGCTCTTCTGACAGAATTTCTACCTCAATGCGGTCTTCAACCTGACCACCCGGCCCGCCAATACGTTCAACAACAAGCCATATTCCCCCTCTCTGTTCAAATTCTGGCTGCAAGTCCACTGATTCAATGCGAGCGCCTCTGACATCATCACTAAAGTTACCATCTCCAGAACCAGCTAGAATTTCTTTATATGGTCCTTGCCCAAGCTCGACAGTCATAAGGATGGGAGATGGAGCGGCATTGCGATCTCCAATCGATGACCCTCGACGTCGACATATTAATTTCAACCGCGCCAGACGAGGGGTGGAAATTGGGGCCAAAATCCGATCCGTTCCTGGAGGGAAGACTCCGATGCCAGAGTTCATAACCAAATGGCCCGCCCTTTCTGCCGGCAGTTGCCTGACATAGCAGGGCGAGGTGCTAGAAACGCACAATGTGAATTTTCCCAGTTGGTCTGGCGTGAATGTTGAACAAACGATGGTGTACATCCCCTTTGTCACATCTTTTTTCTCAGCCAAAGCGACGCCACGGCGGTAATCACCACTGCCAACTACTATATCCCGTGAGCGAACACATGCAACCCGGTCCCCATTCGACCAAATGAGGCTCACATGAACCGCGAGGCCAGGATCTTCTGCTTCCAGAAGAATATTGACATCACATTGTTCAAGGATCTGTATTTGGAACTGGGGGTTTTCAGGATATCTTTCGGATTCAGCATTACCACCTGCTGTGGATATAGTCCAGGCTCCTGATAACTTTTTGATATGAGAATATGTTTCTTTCGCGGGATGGATACTAATCGGAGACATAGAAAATGCAGAGATAGAAAAGCTATAGAGTGATCTCTGATGGGATTGCTCTGAGACGACGGTGGTATAGGTTGAATTTGGCGGCATCTCAAGCCTCATTACCGTGTTCGGGGAATCAACGTAAGGACCACGCCGGAGAGCCCCGTCTGCCAAATAAACCCTAATTCCTTTCTTCTCAAACACATAAAGGCTGATGAACCCAGTTTGGTCAGCATCAGGAACCACTTCCAACAATTGGTTCGTGTTCTTTTTATAGTCTCCAGTTTTAAAATGCTTTCCAAGGAGAAGCCATACAGTTCCTCCGGATTTAGTGGAAACAGCAAATTGAGGATTTCCCGCGAAGCACCCCGGAACTATGCTTGCGGATGACAGGTCCCAGCGAAAATGGATATCCTGGCGGTAGCGGAATAGAGAGGGATTCCAATTTAGATACAGGTTATCGAAATTCTGGAGGACATCTTCAAAGGCCATCCAGAATGTGCCTGGAGCGGTGGTTGAGGGGTGTGACGGTTCATGCTCAGAGCCATGACTAAAAACATAGTTTTCACTAAGTTGGCCTACTCCTTTCCATACGGGTCCCGCAGCCCATGGGTTTTTGATGAGCATTTGACGTATTCCATCTCTCTCTTGCAAGCTTAAAACTGCATAATCGTGTAGGCTGATAAGACCGAGCTCATTTTCTTCATAATCTGTCAGTTTTCCAGTACCTAGGGTTAGTAATATATCCCCTGACTGGAAAAAGTTGGTAATACGCTGCCAGAGATGACCGGGTGCCAGTTCATCGTCATGCAAAAAGACTTGCTCAGGAATCCAGCCAGTTAAAACCCATAAGTCAGTCCCAGAATTGCTTCCTGGAAAGTCATAACCTCCTCTTACTTTCAGATATGCCTTTTCAACCAAGGCGGGCCATATGGCGGCAGGGTTATTCCTATCTATCACGTGGAGTGATCGTAGAGTTTTTGAGGAAGGAAGCATGTCATCAATAATGACCTTTCGGTAGCAGCCATTGAAATATAAACGGAAAATATACTTCCCCGAGGGAGAAATACATGGGACTTTACCATCTTCAGAGGGGTACATTTGAATAGAACGAACGAGCTATGTAGTCAACATTTAGAAAATGTCCGGGAGTATGGTATTCATGGACAGTACCTGAGAAACTCCTTCCTTCCACGGCGCTGCACCTGTGCAAAGACTTGCCACCACAGAGCAGTCCGTGGTTACATCCTGAACTAGGTCCATTGGATTTGGACCTAGTAAGATCGGGGAGCCTGAAGTATGATGACCCAGGATTTCAGCGGGCCGTTTCCAGCCATCAAATATCTCTCGCTGAACAGGACATATTTGGAGATCAGAAACATCGCTTGTGCAAATGTTGAATGAGTGAACTGTCCATAACAACTTAGTGCCAACCAGGAGACTTACAGAAATAACCTGCCCTCTTCGTCAACTTGAAATTCCCTGGAGTCAGGAACAGCTGTCATTGACCAAGGTGGGAAAACAAATCCATTCAGTTTGGAGTTTTCGAGTAATATAATCTGTTCACGATTAGACTGGGTCCTTGTGGAAGTCGGCTCGCTATCCACTAAGGCCGCCGGCTGCAATGCGGGTATCATTGGGATATTTCTCTGGCCTCCATCCTTAGATTGCTTGATATTTTCAGCTAAAGTGAGGTATTCCTTGCACTTTGAGTCAAACAGTCTCTTTTCGACCGGGTCATTAACCAGCCGGAGGGCATTCATATAATGTTCCGCGGCGTTGATTGCAGCCTGCAACTCCTCTTTCTGAGTCAACGCTGAGCGTACATCCTTCTCAGCTTCCTAGAAGCAAGTGTGTCAGCTGAGTCATAGCTATTGACATGCTTCATTTTACGCAGACGGCGGAAGCAGTACCAATGCTTGGGCCCTGATATCTCTTAGCTGGGTCATGGCAGTAACCTTGTGAGGTCTATCAGCTCATAGTAGTAATCTATGTACCCCGAGAGACAAACGCGTCACAAAGGGCCTCTTTCCCTTCCCTTATCGACACCGGAAGCAGATGTAGAGGATAGCAGAGCACTCCCGTCATGAGGTGGGTAGCTCGGTGGATGTTATGGATGTTGTTGTTGATGCTCAGCTCAAGCATCCTTGGAACCGGGAAGGACGGCTTACCTAGGCACGCACGCACCGAAAATTTGCCGGCATTTTGCTGACGTAATACGCTCGGATCCCACAGGCGTTGTCAGCTCGAAGTTTATCTCGTTATGCCTCGGCTTTGCGACTTTTAGGTTACGGCAGTTCCTGCTGGTTTTCGTCTGGAGCATGGAATAGCAAGTCAAACAACTCCCAGCGGTCGCAGAGCTGAACATTGACCGGGTCGGTTTATTCGCCTGCGTGACGCATAGCCTTGCTATCTCCTTTATTTAGCCTCATGTCCCTCGCCATCCGCTTTTGAGAGAGAAGTCCTGCGGTCTTTTGTTTTTGCTGAAAGACCGCACCTCTATACTTATCAATCATGTCCGGTCAATCGAAGCTCTCCCCCTGGCAGAGCGCCGTCGCAGGGGCCACTGGAGCCGTTGTTGCAAATGCCCTCGTATACCCCTTAGATATGTGAGATTTATATACCTGGTTATCCTTGTCTTAGAACTTTGGGGAATGCGATTCAACTAACGTGAAATTCGATGGCCCTACAGCGTGAAGACTCGGCTACAAGTTCAGGTCAAGTCCCAGAAACTACCGAGAGGTGACTTCTCCGATGGCACGGTGCATTACGATTCTACAATTGATGCAATCAAGAAGATCCTTGCCGATGAAGGCCTCTCTGGGCTATACTCCGGCATAAATGGCTCTCTTATCGGAGTCGCATCGACGAACTTCGCATACTTCTATTGGTATTCTACTGTCCGAACCCTATATATGAAATCACGACCGAACCAAAAACTCGGTACCGCTGCTGAGCTAGCTCTGGGCGCCGTTGCTGGAGCTATTGCTCAGGTTTTCACAATCCCTGTTGCGGTTATCACAACGAGGCAGCAAACACAGCCGAAGGGGGAGAAAAAGGGACTTATTGATACGGGGAAAGAGGTCGTCAATAGCGAGGATGGATGGAGTGGTCTATGGAGAGGTCTTAAGGCCAGTCTTGTTCTGGTAGTCAACCCGGCTATTACGTACGGTGCCTATCAACGCCTTAGAGAGATCATATACCCAGGCAAGAATAATCTGCGGCCTATGGAAGCATTCTGTGAGTTCTCCGTTAAACTTCTAGCTTTATTTTCCTGGTATCTATCTACAAAACTAACTTGGTATCTAGTGTTGGGCGCCATGTCCAAGAGTTTGGCTACAATCATCACCCAGCCGCTGATTGTAGCCAAGGTTGGTCTACAGTCTCGCCCACCGGCATCCAGAAAAGGAAGACCTTTTAAGAGTTTTGTTGAAGTGATGAGTTACATCGTCGAGCATGAAGGTACCCTAGGTCTTTTCAAAGGAATCGGCCCCCAGATTATGAAAGGCCTATTGGTTCAAGGCCTTCTAATGATGACCAAGGAGAGGTAAGGGCTCCATATTTAACTTCGAATAGAACTCCTTGCGACACCAGTGCTCACCGGAAATTTATAGGATCGAACTGCTCTTTGTTCTACTCTTCGCCTACCTGCGAACCCTGAAGAAGGAGAAACTCCAGAAAGTCGCTGATGCTGCTGCTGCTAAAGCAAAGCAATCAATGCCAGCGACCCTAAAATAGAACATTTACACATTGGATGTGGCTGTCAATCTATATGCATCTTTAGTCTTGATTTTCCCGGGATGGTTACATACCGAACTTAGTTTTGCTACTTGTATAATTTACGAAATATAGATTTACCTTTACATATCGATATCATGGCTAAGGTTTCTTGTGGAATGTGAATTGTTCAATCATTTCCTTGACCTTTGCCCTTTGTCGCGCAGGTCAAAGTAAAGTCCGTTGCGCCGTGCCAAGGCCCTAACTACTGTTCTCTAAGCTTAAATATTTACCTGACCGAAAGAATGCAGAGGCGTTATCAGAATAAAACCAAAAAGTCAGAGGCTAACTCTCTCGTTACTATTTCATCTAACGTTCTTGGTGCTGAATACCTATATATATGATCCCTTTACTCTGTCTCAGTGCTAGCCATTCTTCGGAAGACTCCCATTAACTTGCAAGCGACCATCATGCGATGGCTCTTCTGGACATCAGACAATGACGGGGATGAATGCAAATGCAATAGTAAACCAATTTCCAATAGCGATGAGAAGCAGTCAAAACTCTTCAAAGATACTAAGGATTGGAATGCATTATCCAATGCAACCAATTGGTCTCATTTTATCGAACCGTCAAATCTCATTCCCACCATCCTTTTAACGAGCGGCATCTTATTTGCAGTTCGAATACATCGTCGATACCTACGCCGAATCCCAGAAGCGTCTAATATATCACCTTCCTACCTTCGACAACGAAGTATATTGGGCAAAGTCACGAGTGTGGGCGATGGAGATAACTTTCGCATCTATCATACTCCCGGTGGGATGCTTGCGGGATGGGGTTGGCTTAGAAAGGTGCCTACATCAAAGAAAGACTTGAAGAACAACACGGTACGAAACACTTCAATCTACAGAGTAATTTCTTTCGTTGAAATTTCTAACCTATTAACAGATTCACATCCGTATTGCGGGCGTTGATGCACCGGAGCTCTCTCATTTTGGACGCCCAGCCCAACCTTTCGGCGAAGAGGCACACAAGTGGTTAACGAATCGACTAACCGGCCGCAGAATACGTGCTTACGTCTATCGACCTGATCAATATAGCCGCGTTGTAGCTACCGTATATGCATATCGATTCCTATTTTTCCCTCAGGATATCGGATTGCAGATGTTAAGAGAAGGCCTGGCAACTGTCTATGAGGCTAAATCTGGCGCCGAGTTTGGAGGACCAGAACAAGAGAAAAAATATAGGAATGCCGAGGCATTGGCTAAGAAGAAGGGGAAGGGACTTTGGAAAACAAAGGGTTCAAATGACTGGGAGAGCCCTAGAGAGTTCAAGTCTAGGATGAATGCCATGGACCAGGGGAAAGATTCTTCTGCGTGACTGACGGCCTTGAGATGACGACTGATGCCTTCTTGATTCGAGCGTTCTAGCGTTGAAAGAGGATTTTTCTTTGAATATCTGAAACTATGCGTGATGATACTAATATGGTTTCTAGCGGCCCATATTCTATATGTGATGATAATTCTTCTCCAATATTATTACAACTGAAAGAAGGGAAAATGAAGTGAGAACTGTCCTCATCCAAAGGCATCCGTATTTAAGGCCGCACATTATGCATGGCATATCTTTACCAAGGTAACATAGGTTGGGTATCAACAGAATCGTTTATCGATTTCAGCAAATAACTTCGGGCTGATGTCATCACTCGAATTGCCCTCTATGCGCAAAACGCATCCTTTTGTTTCGTAATGGTCCAGCAGTGGTTTGCTGGTCTCTTCAAACTTCTGGAATCTCTCCTTCCAGACTTCGGTAGAGTCGTCGTCCCGCTGAACAAGCGGTTCTCCTGTTATATCATCCTTTCCGGGAACCTTTGGTGCATTGAAGTCGGTGTTGTATACCCTGCCAGATCCAGGGTGCACCCATCGAGAAGATATTCTCGATAGTATGATGGATGGGGGGGTATGGAGATGAACAACAAGATTTATGGGAACGAGGGACTCGAGGCTGTTGGCTTGGACGGCCGTTCGGGGGAACCCATCGAGTATGAATGAGGCCGACGAGTTGAGTGATTTCTTCGACGATAGAGCGGATGTGGATGAAACGTTGGGCGATGGCACAAGCCATCCTTTAGAGGTAAGTTCAGAGGATATCAATTCTAGGATGGTGGCATCTGGAACCAGTTGACCTGCAAGCAGAGCTGACTGAACCTTGAGTCCTATAATTCGTTGCCGTTAGCATTAGATTCCCACCAATGAATAACAAGCGAGTCGATAGCCACATACCAATCTCTGTCTTATTGCGAATGTTCTCCCGTAACAAATCCCCTGAGCTGATCGATGCAAGCTGTGGATACCTCTTGATCAGTCTCTCCGTCTGGGTGCCTTTCCCAACACCTGGCGCTCCAACGAGGATGATCCGCGCAGCCTTTTTCAACCGTCTAGTTGCTGCACTGGCACCAGCCATTATGTACTCAGGGAAAAAGCCGAGAAATGCAGGGCTATCCGCCAAAGAAATGCACAAGAGCAATATGCAAGTTGAGGAACCCTGGCTCCAACGGCGTGACTCTAATAACTAGTAGTTAATCGAGACGTAGGAAGAGAGTAGCTGGCTGGTACCTCGAGTAGCCTGCTGTGAAGCGGTAGAGCATGTATGTGCGACCCCGAGAAGTGGGAGAACGCTGGTGATATACAAGGTGCAGGTGGTTTCGGCGTTGGCGATGCTCACCCGAAACGCCCGACCTCGGAAATGTTGAGCTGGGCGGCCTCGGAAAGGGAGGCAAAGCCAACCTTCCTACGGCGGACTCAAAACTCGTTTTTGCCTTGTAAGAGATAATTCCACACAGCCAATAATAGCAGAGGTATTTTAAATAGGACCTTCTTATATGGATAAATACTTTATATACCTTATCTAAGTACCCTTTTTCTTAAGGGCATATCCTTCCTTTTTTAGCCCACAGCCTGGCTTCTCCCCTAAGCTAGCTTCCCTATCTTCTCCTTCCCAAGCTAGCTCCCTCCCCTAAGCCTACCCTAAGCCTTCCCGCTATACCTGTTCTCTTCTAAGTCTACTCTCTCGGCCTCTCTCTTATTAGGAGCTTCTCTTACTTAAGTCTCTTACTTCTACTAGAGAGAAGATACTTAGAGCGGTAGACTTAAGAGAGAGTAGACTAGGGGGCTAACTGCGGGGAGGGGGCTAGCCTAAGGAGGAGAAGACTTAGAGGGAGAAGCTAGGCCGTGGGCTAAAAAAGGAAGGATATGCCCTTAAGAAAAAGGGTACTTAGAGAAGTCAAATAAAATATAAGGAGTTCTACTTAGTAATTAAGTTCTATATTCTCTTTATTCTTTGATTATATAATTAGAAAAACTACTTCTCTGCGTGTTTTTATGTAAGTTGGTTATAAAAATGGATTTTGACCCGATGGCACAAATAGTCCGCCGTACTTCCAGCCAATCCCTGCCTTGGAAAAGGGCCCGAAGCAAGCGCACGGCTCTGCGGGGACCAACCAAAGGGCCGGGAGGGAAAGAGTGTCACGTGTCAGTCCATTGCGATCTGGGCGACTTCGGTTGAGGGGGAGCATGAGATATGACGATGAAAACTAGTCGAGAGACAGCCGCATATTTCGCTGCAAGAAGATAGGCTAGGTACTGCTCAGGCGCTCTGTCGCTGTTCGAGTGCTCTGTAAGAAGAGTCTCTCTGCCTCTTCCTCCCTTTGAGCCTGTACTTGTAGCCTTGAAGAACTACAGTTCGGGATAGAAAGTAGCTGTGCTTATGTAATGATTTCAATATCACGTGAGTATTATAAAGTTTATGGAAGTGGTTTCGCGTCTCGACGCGATTTTCGGCGTGAAGCAAGGGACAAAGCAGCAGAGACGGAGACGGGGAGAGACGAGAAGGCCACAGCATCTTCGATAGCTCCAGCAACAGTGATACAAGGCTCATCATGATGCAATACGACAGGAATCGAGTTGATACGAAGCGTCGGGCCGGCATTGACCATAAAAAGCGGCAGTTTGCAACGCCCGTCTATAAACATCTTCGATATTCACACCGGCTGAACTTCTATGAGGTGCCGCCAACAGCGGAAATCACTCTGGAACAGTTTGAACAATGGGCAATTGATCGTCTTAGAGGTATGAGGCTCTTCACTTTTAGGTGTTGAAGCTGAGCGATGCTGATTATCTTATAGTTCTATCCGAACTGGAGGCTTGCTCCTATCGAAATAAAACCCCTGCGGAAACAGCTGCTCATATCGCCCCTCTGCTCAAGAAATTCCTCCCGTTGAACTCAAATACCTCTCTAGGCAGCAGTAGTGACGATATACTCCAAGCTGAGAGACAGAAGGACCACTATTCCCATTTTATACTACGGCTTGCGTTCGCTTCAACCGATGATTTGAGGCGACGGTTTGTCCGCCTGGAGTCTATGCTGTTTAAATTCCGGTTTCAGCAAGATGATGCACGGGAAAGGCGCGAGTTTGTGGACAGTTTACACCTGGACTGGGAGACGGTGAGTGACGAGGAAAAGGCCGAGTTGGGCGAGGCTTTACTGGCGTCGACTCCTAGTCTTCGATGGGTCGATGACGAAAGTTGGTTCAAGGTCGACTGGGGGGCTGTACCTGAATTGATCGAACGGCGAAGTATATATGTGAAGAAAGGGAAGGCATATGTACCATTGCGTGAACAACTGAGCATGATTCTTGCGGAATTCACATCCCGGTTGGAAAAGGCTATGGAAGTACGTTTGCACGACAAGATTTGATTGCATATAGGAAGCTAACCAAAAACTTCTAGCTCACCAGTCGTGCCTTACCCCGGCTTGACGAAGATGACCGCCTTTCGCCAATTCTCCAGCATCTTTCTAAGAACTTTGGGACCGCAGACTCTTCTTATTCTGAAGGGGAGGGTGCTGTTCCCGGAGCCCCGATTAATGCCGCCTCAGTTGACGTATTAGCACAGCATTTTCCGCTCTGTATGCGGAATCTACATATGCAACTCCGGAAGAACGCACATTTGAAACATTTCGGGCGACTCCAATATACCCTTTTCCTCAAAGGCATTGGCCTGTCACTTGATGACTGTCTCGTGTTCTGGCGGCGGTCATTCCGGAACATAACTGATGACGAGTTCAACTCCAGATATAAATATAATGTTCGCCATGCATACGGTGATGTTGGCGGTGACATGAACCGGCGAGGACGAGGGTATCCACCATACTCATGCCAAAAGATTCTCACTGATAATGCTCCTGGCACCGGCCAGACCCACGGGTGCCCCTACCGACACTTTTCACCAGATAACCTCGTCTCCCTGCTTGAAACAGTCGGTATAACGGACCGAGAGACCCTCCGCGGTGTACGAGAGGACGTTGGTCGAACCCGTTATCATATTGCCTGCAATCGAGTATTCGAGTATGTTCATAAGAACGAACTAAAGAAAGTTCGGGACGAAGGCATATGGAGTCAAACTGAACTTGATACCATCGTTCACCCAAACGTTTACTTCAAGCGCAGTTACTTGCTGAAGAACCTCAACAATGCACCAAAAACAGAGGTTGAAATGACGTCGTGAAATGCATACAGACTTATGATTTCGGCTGAGGGCAATGTAACGGCATAAGCGGTCATCTTCCTGGACGTTGCCTGCCTATTTATTATTATTATTATTATTATTTCGAATTCTTGTTTATATTTTCGAAGGTTCAATAATTCTAACATTGATTTACCCTGCTTTCTAGAGATAATATATTTATACAGTCCCAAAAAATCCCTGTAACAAGATTAATACTCCAAAATAGTACGACACATATTCATTCATGAGAGAATGAGAGGAATGGCGCAAAAACGAATCTATAGAGCAGTCAGCATAATTGTTACCTCTGCTGATTCCCGGCCTCTCATAAAGCATCAGAATGAGCCATCAAAACCAGGTGCCCAGCAATGGGTATGAAGAATTCCATCTTCGCTCGACGCGAAAACAGCAGTGTCATGGAGGAAAAGACAGGAGCTGCCAATGTAATGTGAATTAATATGTCGGCGTTGTTTGTAAAAGAAGAAGAAAAGGAGGAGAGGAGAGAAAGAGAAAATTTTCGCCATAGGTATTTATACGCAGCGCGTGCCAGGTTTTACCGCTGGCGCTAACTTGGCGGGCTTTCCTAGGGCGGGCGAGAGAGACAACAGCTGCCGCATCCTGCAACCTGGCATCAAATCGGCTTTCCCACCACGACGACGAAGCCAAACCTCCCAGAGAGCTGCCTGGACTTCTGCCAACCTGCTCAACGGGCTCGCTGCCAGCAGACCGCTTTTTCTGATACCTGTGTCCTTTCCTTACATTTAATGTGATTATGCTTGCAAGCTTTTATTGATATACTCGCCTCGTCATCTTGTTTTGTTGTGCTATCTCTCCCTCCCGCCCCCTTGACCTCCGAACCAAACGATCGTACCTCACGGCATCATGGACTACGAGGCTTTGAAAGACCAGTGGAATGATGCGGAGGAGCGCGATGGCGTTCGATTAAGCTGGAATACCTTTCCAAGCACGCGCATGGTTCGTTTTATTTTTTGCAAGGTTCCGGCCAGATCTATGGAGTCGGGAAGTCCTAACAGTGGTTACAGGAGGCATCTCGGCTTGTGGTCCCCATTGGAGCTGTGTACACCCCATTGAAGGAGCGGCCAGAAGGCACCTTGCTTCAGTATGAGCCGGTTACCTGCAAGATGCCTTGCAGAGCGGTCCTCAACCCCTTTGCGTACGTTGCCAAATCTCCCCGCACTTCTTCGATCGAGTTTTCATCGATTATTTCATCAATTAACCATGGTGAATAGCAACGTTGATATTCGTGCACGTATCTGGATATGTCCGTTCTGTCTCCAACGCAACCCTCTTCCGCCGCATTACAAGGATATCACCGAAAATGCCATCCCGCCGGAGCTTCATCCAGAGAATAGCACCGTTGAATATCGGTTAGCCCGCCCTGCGCCTGCGCCTCCAATCTTCCTATATGTTGTCGATACGTGCCAGGAGGAAGACAGTTTGAAGGCATTGAAGGACTCCCTCATCATGAGCTTGTCCCTTTTGCCTGCTAATGCTCTTGTCGGCTTGATCACCTTTGGAACTATGGTACGCCCACCGCTCGACCAAAACCATTACTTCATTCCACTAACGTTATCTCATGCAGGCCCAAGTCCACGAAATTGGATATACTGAGTGTGCAAAGTCATATGTTTTCCGGGGAAGCAAGGACTACTCTGCAAAGCAAGTTCAGGAAATGCTTGGCTTGCTCGCTCCCAATCTCAGAGCCGCTGCACCACAGCAGCCAAACCGGCCAAACCCCGCAAACTCGCCAGCGGCCCGATTCCTTCTCCCAGTACAGCAAGCAGATTATCAGATTACAAATGTCCTCGAACAGCTACAACAAGATCCCTGGCCCGTTGCCAATGATAGGCGTCCGCTAAGATGTACCGGTGTTGCTCTTAGCGTTGCCATTGGCCTGATGGAGACCTCATTCCAGGGTGCTGGTGGCCGAGTAATGTTGTTCACAAGTGGACCAGCATCCGAAGGCCCTGGTCTAGTCGTTGGCCCTCAACTGAAGGAACCAATTCGTTCCCACCACGATATCGACCGGGACAATATCAAATATTTCAAGAAAGCTGTCAAGGTACGATGACAAGTCCTCTCCGCTGAAATGCCACAGATGTGTCTAACGAACTGTAGTTCTACGATAACCTAGCAAAAAGGGCAGCCCACAACAGTCACATTGTGGATATATATGTTGGTTGTCTTGACCAAGTTGGTCTGCTGGAAATGAAAGGCCTGGTTAACTCAACTGGTGGCCATATGCTGCTCACCGACAGCTTCACCTCATCTCAGTTCAAACAGTCTTTTGTTCGGATTTTCGATAAAGATGAGAGTGATAACCTTACCATGGGGTTCAACGCCTCTTTGGAAGTTCTCACTACCAAAGAACTAAAGGTTACCGGCTTGATCGGCCATGCTATCTCTCTCAATAAGAAGTCCAGCTCAGTTGGTGAAACTGATTGTGGAATCGGAAACACCTGCTCTTGGAAGATGTGCGGAATTGACCCTGCTGCAAGCTACGGCCTGTTTTTTGAGATTGCCAACCAGGGTGGGCCAGCACCTATGCAGCAAGGCCCTCATCGAGCCATGATGCAATTCTTAACTTACTACCAGCATTCTTCTGGACAGTACCATCTCAGAGTCACGACCATTGCTAGGCCCCTCAGCAGCCCTGCCGGAGATGCAGCTCTTGCCCACTCGTTCGACCAAGAAGCTGCAGCAGTCTTGATGTCTCGTATCGCAGTCTTCAAGGCGGAAGTTGATGATGGCCCAGATGTTCTAAGATGGGTTGATCGAATGCTTATCAGGCTTTGCTCGCGATTTGCCGATTACAGGAAGGATGATCAAACATCGTTTAGACTTGAGAAGAACTTCAGTCTCTACCCTCAGTTCATGTTCCACCTTCGACGAAGTCAGTTCTTGCAGGTATTCAACAACTCGCCAGATGAGACTGCTTTCTACCGACATGTTCTCAACCATGAGTCGGTCAGCGATTCCCTAGTCATGATTCAGCCTACCCTTGACTCCTACTCGCTTGAGCACGAAGGCAGTCAACCAGTGCTATTGGATTCTGCCTCCATCCATCCAGCTCATATTTTACTACTGGATACCTTCTTCCATATCCTTATCTTCCATGGTGAGACAATGGCAGAATGGAGGAAAGCTGGATACCAGGACCAAGAAGGATATGAGAATTTCAAGGCAATTCTTGACCAGCCAAAGGAAGACGCAAGAGTATACAGCCCTGCCTATAAATAGAATCACTTATATGGCATCACTAACGTCCTTTTCTTTCAGGACCTTATCCAAGACCGATTCCCACTCCCTCGTTTTATCGTGTGTGATGCGGGTGGTTCGCAAGCACGTTTCCTTCTCTCTAAGCTTAACCCATCGACGACACATTCTTCCGGCGGCTACGGAGGTAGTGCGCCCGGTCAGACTATATTCACGGACGATGTTTCCCTTCAAACGTTTATGGACCACCTTATGAAGTAAGTAGCACGTTCAAAAGGTCATTAATCTTTCGTTGCTAACAAGAGTCCTCCTAGACTTGCCGTTTCTGGCACCAACTAATTAGAGAACGGTTCATGTTTTGGAGTGGTAGATGAGTGATAGTGAAAATTCCATGATCAATATTTGCTTAGTTAGTCAATTTCAGTTCTTGAATTCAAATGGCACGCTATTGTTGAGGTACCTCAGGGACCTGTCCAGGGCAGCACGGCCACGCCAACTCTATATCACGTGATAATTTAGGGTCTTGCCCTAACGCGCTAGTTCGCTAAATGGAACAAACCAAATTTGAACTTCGAGCTTCAGTATCTGGAGGCTCGCACTTCATCACCTCACCACCTTTCGACAGAACCAGGAAGATAGACTACCTTTCGCACTCGCCATGCGTAAGTATCATCTCCTCTGGTGTGCTATGGCGGCCGACTGACATTTGTATGATGTGAACAGCTCCAAAGCCAGATCCAACCGAAGTCAAGGTGATGTATGTTTTTTTTTTTGGTCTTCATCATTTTTTACCGAGCCCCTGTACAATCAAATGTGCTAACAATTGCTCTTTCAATAGTCACCTTAGGGCCACTGGTGGTGAAGTCGGTGCCCAGTCTGCCCTCGCTCCCAAGATTGGTCCACTCGGTCTTTCTCCCAAGAAGATCGGTGAAGATATTGCGAAGGCCACTGGTGACTGGGTACGTTTTCGAATAACCAGATGATATCGCATTGGTTACTGTCCGAACCGGACTAATAAGTAAATAGAAAGGTCTCCGTGTCACTGTGAAGCTTGTCATCCAGAACCGTCAGGCTACCATCTCTGTTGTTCCCTCCGCTTCCTCTCTTGTCATCAAGGCCCTGAAGGAGCCCCCACGTGACCGCAAGAAGGAGAAGAACATCAAGCACTCCAAGTCCATTCCCTTCGATGAGATCGTTGAGATTGCCCGCATTATGAGACCTCGCTCTTTTGCCAAGGAGCTCCGCGGAACCGTTCTCGAGATTTTGGGTACTGCTTTCAGCGTTGGTTGCCAGGTCGATGGACGCAGTCCTAAGGATGTTAGCGACGATGTCAAGTCTGGTGAAATTGATGGTATGTGATCCCCTTCATAACTCTACTTGACTTATGCCGGAATACTAACGTGTTTCGCATAGTGCCTTCCGAGTAAATGTAAAACCAAAAGAAAAAGTTAATGAAATGAAATGACAGAAGAGATGCGAAATGAGCACAAAAGCCATTTCCGCTCTTGGTTTCTTCTACTTGTACTACTACTCAGAGAGAGCTTCCCATTACTCCATGGGATTTACGAAGTAACGATTTTTTTTTTTTTCGCCTCATCTACACTTCGTTCCAGTCCCCATACCCCCTCACTGCATTATCTTTCCCCCCCTACCCAGCCTTTGCCAACACTCTGGCCTGTACCGGCGCGAATGTTTTCATTTGAGCAAAATCTCTACGGTACTGGCCTATTTTGGTGCAAAGGAGATCGAGTGACCAACTACTCACCGCGGTATCCTGGATGGTGCTCGGGTATTGTTTCCTTTCAGAGGAATACATGTCCATGCATCTATCCTGTGGATGCGGTGGTCCATCTTGAAGGTCTACATGTCTTCTCAACCTTAAAACCTATAACTTTTCATCTGTTATGAACAGTGTTACCAGGATAGAAGCCTTTACTTCCGAGTACCCTGAACTGCAAGTGGAATGGTTGTATGTTCGTATTATTTGAATGAATGCATTTTTAAACTAGAATCTATGTTTCTTCCCCTTTAGGTAAAGGACACGATCTGATACGCTCATTTCAGCGGAAGCGACAATAATTTTAATAATGCATATTAGGGAACACTTTCTTTTTTATATTCCGCTTCCCCCCGCGCCGAATAGGCCAGACCATGTATGTGCGTATCTGCGTTGGCCCGAGAACCCCGTTTGTAGCAGCCCAACGTAGTGAAGTGAAAAAAATATATTCTTGAACCAATCATTATAATTATTATTACATGGTCGTTCATACATCATACACATGGAGAGAGAATAGACCAAATCAGCTGCTGGCAGGCGAAGATAGAAAAAGAAAAAAAGTAGATGGCCGTTGATATAGCAAGAAGATCTTGTGATTGCAGCTTGCATGTCACATACAGAAGCCTTTCGCCTCTTTGAACGGAGAAGAGATGGAGAATGTGATCAGTTGTAACACCGTCTGGAAGTGGCTTGCAGCTCGCCCACGGCTTGGGACAACGAAGATCGCTCCCTTGACCATAAGCTATGTATGTACGGAGTACTTCGTACCCGAGATCTGGGGGTATGAAAACCCATATATGAGATAGAAGTGCTTTTCATGCCTCATTATGCATATGCTGAAGCTAGATATCAAAAAATATCAACCAATTAGTCAACTACAAAACAAGCTGATATTGCATATGTATCCTGTAGAGCTCTGTATCCGTATATCCGCAGCCTGGATCCGATGCACAAAGCAATAGCGAGCCTTTACCATATCACTTATTGAATGATGCAGGAAACCGTCATATATACGTAGGTAGCCTTGTGCATGTACTTCATGTCCAACCATGCTCGAAGGAGAATTCCGGACAGAACAAAGTTAAATTAAAATTCCCAAGGGAGAAGACCAACTTTTTGAATGCCAAAGCGAAACAATCTCCAGTCTATTTTATTAACCAGTCCGTATAATGTAATAATCGTGGGGGAAAGAGATAATGTAGAGCATTAAGTGGTTAGTAGAACGATAGTACCTGGGAATATGGTGGCTATTCCCGCTTCAGTTTCTTATATATCAAAGAAATAATTAGCCATTTTGATATCTCCATAAGCTATCGGCATTTTCGGATCAGCTCCCGGTCGTCTTGTTTTCCCCATAGTTACATACTGCGGGAATATATTAATAAAGTAGAAAAGGGAAGAATGAAATAAAGAAAATAGCGAAAAATATTTAGGTTTGCCCTCCCGTTGACGGTGATTGCTCAACGTGTCCAAATGCCAGGCCGGATCAAAGAATTGAATCGAAAACCGACTGCATCACGTAACGCTACCCTCCCCTTCCCATGTCGATTGCCAAACACTACGAGCAGGCGAACGGTTCAGGATATTCCTTTCAGCCAAGGATCGCCTTTATCCCGGCCAAGTGGGGACAGCTCTGTGGGTGAATCCATGCTTTCAAGCCTTTGAACCGATCGATGTGGAGTCTCATGTGGATGTAGCCTTGGTTTTTTATATTTCAAGCTATTCGAGTGTGAGATTCATCTCCCGTCGTCCTGTTCTCTGGCCCGTCTGCTGTGAAAGCTAGAGGAAAGAGGCAGACGGGTGGTCGTGTGTCCTTGCTTCAACAAACGCCTGTCACGTATACGCAGGAGCCGAAGCCGAGCACACCTCGTGTCTGCGAGCAAGCAACGCTGACTCCAGAAGTGAAGGGAGCGGAGGTATCAGTGGGACCGTTGGAGCCACAGCGGAGTCATCCTTTCCCAAATGAAGAATGCTCCGCAGACCATGTATGCTGACGATATCCAACAGGTGCCAAGCTGTGACCTGGCCCATGTACAGGAAGTACCCATGCGTGTCATCAAATATCGAGCGAAGGGGAAAAAATAATCAAAGCGCAGCAGGAGGACGCAGATACTGCTTTTTCCCAATACCTGTTCCACAGGCCATACCATACTTTTTTCTTTTCTTCTTCTGGAGGCTGCGATAAGGCGAAGCTGAGCTAGTTGAAGAAGAGCATATAAAGATGCTGGAAGAAGAGTTCGAAACAGGCCAGTGAAACATGATTAATCACACGGTTAAGCCTCGCCTAAGTGTGGAGCCATATAGAGAGCTCATCCACAGCCACGCAGAGGTGTTGTCAGTTGCCGCGAGCCAAGATGATATTGCTGATGTGATGATGATGACGGGTAGAGGATCGTTTGGTTGTTAAGGTGGTGGTGAGATCGGTGTAATCCTCCCGGCGTTTCCGAAGCAAAAATGGCTTTGCCATATTAAGTATCTCTGATGAATATCTTGGAATTTCCCTTTTCATGATGCGCGAAGCCCATCGAATCGCAGGTCAACACTGGAGAGAATAATACCCTTACGGGTGCATTGTTCGGGGCCGCTCTGGAAGAGGCCCAAGGTCCCAATCAAGCCACAGTGACATCTGGGCGTTTAACGGTCATCAGTATCACCCACACAACAGTGGGCAAAGGCAAGCTGATTATCGCCAAACCAGGTGGACGCCGACGCTGGTCCCAGAATAATAGGTTCCGCCATACCGTATATGTATGCAGAGTTGCGCCCTCAGCCCATTATCAAAAGTGGAAGAGATGCCCACAAGTGAGAGGAGGTCACTCATCCTTCGACTACATCGTTGTCACCAGGGGAGAGGAGAGGCCACTCTGGTCAGAAATGTGTCAACGTCCCATACCATCCCATAGAAGTCCAATATACTCCATCCAAGGCACATCGACATGCACCACCC
Source organism: Trichophyton rubrum CBS 118892 (assembly GCF_000151425.1). Taxonomy (NCBI): domain Eukaryota; kingdom Fungi; phylum Ascomycota; class Eurotiomycetes; order Onygenales; family Arthrodermataceae; genus Trichophyton; species Trichophyton rubrum. Next base: position 484,365 of record NW_003456422.1, on the reverse strand, counting down.
ATCCACACACAACCCTTTGAACCTGCACAGCTAGGCTGCATCCCTGTCCTGAGACCTGCGAGCCCGTTGCTTTTTCCCTGTGGTCGACTAGTAAGAAGTGGCCGCCCAGCCTGGTCCCTGTCACCACCCGTCCCACCTTCGACCCTCCCTCCCCATGCCTCTAATAATAGCCCCATCAGTAGCATGTTGATGGGCGTTTTTTCTTTGCTGCGATCGCCTAAGCCCACCGCGTTGCTTGGCTGCTGTGGTCCAACTGCCTTCGACTCCAACTGATATTTTTGCTGGGCGGTTCTATCGTCTGCATCATATTCTGCACCGTCTCGCTGTCTTGAGGTATTGTCACTGAACGGCCGTCCAGTGGCTATTATTCCTCCCTTGTCCACCAACGCCGTCCCCCCCTTCTTCCATCCTTCTCCGTCTCCTTGACTTTCTGCCTTTCCATTCCTTCCAGGCTATAGAGTTGGCGTTAAGCACACTTTATACGCTTGCCGTGTTGGTGTGGACCTGGCTCGCCCTAGCGGCTAACATCCATCTCCAGTTGAAAACAAATCTTCTGTTCTTCGGTTTGCCTTGGTCTTCATTTTTCTCCTTCTCTCTCTTTCTCTTGTTTCTTCTCTTGTTATCTCTTTCTGCTGCCCCTGGCTCTGCCTCTCTAGCTCGATCGACTGGCTCTTCTTCGACCCTTTCTTCCCCCCTCCCCTCTGCTCCTCTCGCTCCTACCCGTTCGCCTGCATCTCGCCAGGGCCGCTAACTGTGGCGTCTCTTGTCCCCGATCTCTTGAAACCTCCTGGCCTGACCTCATATGTCTCCACCGTCGCCGCCAGGGCAGGCTTCAACCCAGCCAGGAATTTAGTGCTTCGGTCGCGAGAGCCCATAAATCTTCCTCGTCTGCTTGTTAAGTAAGTCGACTCCAGACCTTCGGATCAACGAACGCGGTTTTGCTGTATTCAAAAAGCGGAATTTCTTGTCGCTCTCTTCATCGTGTGTTTGTCCGTCTGTCAGCCTCTGTCTGCTGCGCTTTGGTCGTCGTCGTCGTCGTCGTCGTTGTTCTTTTCCTTTTTTTTTTGCTTTTCATTTCCTCTCTCGCCCTCACCGCCCTGGGTCCGTCCCTTTTTTTGTCTTTCACGACCGGCAAAAACTCCAACCTCACTTCCATCAACAACCGCAGAAACCGCAGCTCGACCGCGATACCTGCGGCCATCCTCACCTCGATCACTCCTTATCCCGTTGATGGCTTGGAGCAACGGCCTGCGTGTGTACTGACGCTGACGTCGCTTGCCAGAAACCGACCCTCCTTCATCGCGTGCGGCTGAGCCGGACTGCAACCACCCATTAAGCCTCCGGTTTGCTCAGGGCAGTGCCCTTCCAACATACGTTACCAGAGAACCCTGTACTATTCAGATCCAAATCTCTCTCTTTCTCTCTCTCTCTCTCTCTATCTCCTCACATCGGCCAGGAGTCATACGTGTCCGTGATGTGGCCTCGAAAACGAACAAGAAGATTCCTTGGTTGATGAAGAACTCTGCTTCGCCCGTCATTTTCGAAGTAGTTTTTTTCTTCTTTTATTTTGCAATAGACACGACTGATAGATAGGAGTGATAGAGGAGGGAAGACGGAATTCAAAATGCTGCCGTCAGTGGCACACCAGCCTCTCCAGTTCCTCCCGCACCGCCATACTCAGTCCGTTTACTCAGCCAATACTCCTTACGAACTCCACGGACAAGGCATACATTCTTTCCAGGATGACTTCCAAATCTCACAATACGCCAACCACGGGCCATCCTCTTTGATCAGAGGGAGCAGGACGCATTGCCCACGACCAATCCAGCGGCCTGAGATACACAGCCTGTCAGATGGCCGATTACCCGGCAGTTCTGCCTCGCAAGAGAATACGTTACGACGGAAAACACCCAATGGTACTCTTGCTGCCGGCTACGATGCTACTCCTGGAGATAGGTCTATTCAGCAGCCTGCTACCAAACACATTCTCGTCTCCTCGCTCGATAATAGCCAGATAATGCCCCAACCTGGCCTCTCCCTCGATCCTCTACAGCAATTTAAGACCGTCGAACCGCTACCTCTTTCGCAGCACCAAAATTTTCCTCCCGCGTTCAAGCAAGATGCAAATAGAATAAATACTGTGCACAACGGTATACCACAAGACTTTCCAAACACTAACTGGATTAGATCTCTAAATCCCCCTCAAGGAGGCATCGACTCGGTTTTAAATCAGGCCTCCAGCTTATCTACAGGTCAGAGGTATAACTACTGGCAGAACCTGCCCACAGTTCCCACAGTGCTTGCGTCCTCTTTTCAACCTGGCCTCGGGAGCCCTGAGTCCGCCGCTACAGCGCAGTATGGCCAATACTGGCCTGACGGGCCATACATGCCACCGTACCGACCTGCCACTTTTGGAGATACGAGATATCAATCTACCCCGTCATTAGGACAACACTCGCTGCCCACTAATAACAGGCTCGCAGACGCTCAATCACTTTTTAACAGACAATCTCTCCCCCCTTCCGAATTTCTTGCACCAGGCTTCTCCTGGAACCCACTCCCAGCCCAGTCAGCTATAAACGCGCAACAGCAGCATCAAGTTTATGCTCACGACCTCTCAAGACCGCAACAACATTATGCTCCCAGTCATATCCCTCAAAAGGCGCCCGATCAAATCTGGGATCAACCCCAGTTGCAGTATGGGCCATCACTTCCTTCAAAACATGATGTACATCATTTGGATTCGGTTGACTCTTTACGTTGGCAACAAACTTCACGGAATGGCTTGCATCCATCTACATCCAACGTTGCCAGATCGCCGAGGAACCCTGAGTTCAAAGAGAAGACCCTCTCATGGGCTCATAGCGTTTACGTCGATCTTCTTGCATCGTTGCATAATGCCAGGAAGAAAGCCAGTCAGGGTGCAGATTCCCAGTCTCGCGAGCCTCTCAAACCTAGCATATACCCTAAACCCCCAAGGCAACCAGCCTCCGACTTCTCACATTCCGAAAACATGGCCAGAAAACCTAAGAGTCGCGATCCACAAGTCCAGGCCATGAACATGCACCCGCAACGAAGCCATTCCATCCACCTAGATCAATCCGTGGGTGGATTTTTCGACACAAAGAGACACCCTGCCCACAGGCAATTCCCATCCATTGATGATTCCGCTCAGTTGAGGCATCTAAATCAGCCCTTCGATCATGGAATGTCTTCTGACATGTCGATGAATGGATATCGGACGATCCGGCGTAGTCATGGGGCTTCGATGTCTCGTATGTTCAGCCCTGCGCACGAAGCAATGTCGATATCTGAAAAGGCTGTTTCTGCTTTGGAAATGCTTGGTAGTCTCTGCAAGGAGAGTGGCTGGACATGGATCGATGGAATGCTCATTGGTGGCTGCCTTGCCTATGGCCTAGGTGACTATAACAGAGCTCTGCGTTGGTATAACCGAGTTATCAACCAAGATTCTACGTAAGTCTGGATTCTAACATATTCCATTCAAAGAGAGTTATACTAACTGTAACTATAATAGGCACGTTGAAGCAATATCCAATCTTGCTGCCTCGCTTCTTGCTTTGGAACGTCGAGAAGAAGCTCTTCAGCACTGGTTGCGAGCTATAAAATTACGCCCATGCTACTTTGATGCTGTCGAACATCTCATCGGATTGTTATGCAGCAGTCAGCGAGGGAGGGAAGCTGTCAATATCGTTCAATATGTTGAAAATTCTTTAAGATTACCACCAAGCGGTGACTATTTCAAGTCTAATCGTGCCTGCGATCAGTCCGATACGGAGTCAGAAGATAGGGAATCCAGTGTATCGACTACAGAATCCGCCGATAAAATGGCATTTGATTACACTGACAGCATCCAGAGCCCACTGGAATTTGCGGGTCTGACCAATCTACCCCTGGCTTTGGGTCGAGTGGTTATGCTATTCCTGGGGCCGATAATGGCAGAATCCTTGGTCTTATACATGCCAAAGGAAACATGCTGTATGCACTGGGTGACAATGTGGCCGCTGCTGGAGCCTTCGAGGAAGCAATTCTCATCAGCACAGGCAAACGACGAGGAATGAAGAGCCTTATCCGCCATATCCTTTCGGCTTTTGCCGATGATAACAGGCGCGGCATTCCTACTTGCCGGCCGTATGATCCCAAAGAAACCGTACTGCTATTTCCAGACAAGGCACTGCAAACGGCAAAGCTAGTATTCCACCCGCATGGCATATTGCCCGGCCTTCAATTTCTCCCAGACGGTCTGGCCAAAAGAGCTGCAATTTCTACAACCAGCAACTCGCTACTTTCGCTGGCCAAGATATACCAGGATGGTATGGCCTCGACATCTTCAAATGGAACCCTGAGAAGCACACCAGGCGTTCGAGATATTCTTGCTTTATACTACCTGTCGCTGTCGCTACAACCCAGCCCATCAACAGCAAATAACGTCGGGATCCTCCTCGCAGGAATTCAAGGAACCTCTGCTAAATCCGTCCGCACGGCTGGTGAATATCAAATTCCAGATATTCCTGGTGTCACTCCTGGCAGTGGCATTGCACTTGCTTTGGCTTATTACAACTATGGCCTCACCCTTGACTCAAGACACGCTCATCTCTACACTAACCTAGGGAGCCTTCTCAAAGATATCGGCCAGTTGTCTGTTGCAATTAAGATGTACGAATTGGCTGTCCAATGTGACAATAAGTTTGATATTGCACTAGCCAACCTCGCAAATGCTGTAAAGGATTCTGGCAGAATCAACGATGCCATCGGATACTATCGGCGAGCCGTGAATGCTAACCCAGATTTTGCTGAGGCAGTATGTGGCCTAGCAAATGCATTGAATTCTGTTTGCAACTGGGGAGGTAGAGGAGGCATCTCTCCCGGCCGTGGAATCAGGGATTTGTGGCACGTCGATGATCAAGGCCGGCTACGTGATGCAAAGGAGGTGACATCTGATACGGGATGGATCAAACGAGTTGTTGATATAGTTGACAAACAACTGAAGGACGGTGAACTTTGGGGCTGTGGCACTCTTCAGAACCTAACCCCGGACCAGTTGTGTTCGGCCCTAATGTCTCCGTCCAGCAATACCACGGATGCAATGAGCAGACGAACAGCGCTCAATTCCTTGCTACGTTCCTGGTCAGGGAAAAGGTGGGAAGGGTCCCGGACTGTGCGACTGATAGAACGAATGGTGAAGTATATTGGCTGGCAGTGGTATCAAGATCGATATGTGCACCGCAGAGAATACCCAGCTTCGAGGTATGCACGTCCTAATTTTCCAGGGGCACTCACCCCGCCCAGTGCACCGACTGTCTTACCATTTCATACATTTACTTGCCCATTATCTGCAAAGCAAATTCGCCATATCTCTCAGCGCAACGGGTTGCGTATTTCCTGTTCCACGCTGCGTTCCCCATGGCTTCCTGCTACGGTATATCCACCTCCAGCTCCGCCGAATCCGCAAATCATAATTGGTTATGTCTCGTCCGACTTCAACAATCACCCTCTGGCTCACCTTATGCAGTCCGTTTTTGGCCTTCATAACCCAAGTCGTGTAAAAGCGATTTGTTATGCAACGACAGCCAGTGATAATTCCATTCATCGTCAACAAATCCAACGGGAAGCTCCTGTTTTCCGTGATGTTAGTAGTTGGTCCGTTGATCGATTAGTGGATCAGATTGTCAGAGATGGTGTTCATATTCTCGTCAACTTAAATGGTTATACACGTGGTGCTCGTAACGAGGTGTTTGCAGCTCGGCCTGCGCCTATACATATGTCCTTCATGGGGTTTGCTGGGTCATTGGGTGCGGAATGGTCTGACTACATTCTAGCCGATGAACTCTCTATTCCACCTAGTACTCTGGCCCCTCGAGGACAATCCGCAAGGATAGAAGATCGTCTGTATGACGTGGATCACAACGAAGATGCCGATGACTGGATATATAACGAGAAAATTGTGTATACCAAGCACACCTTCTTCTGCTGCGATCACAGGCAAAGTGCACCAGATGCACGCGCGCCCAGGTTGACATGGGAAGAGGAGCAAGCAAATAGGTGGAAGATGCGCAAGGAACTGTTCCCCGACCTCAAGGATGATACAGTAATTCTCGGTAACTTTAATCAGCTGTACAAGGTATGTCTGCAAAGCGCATTGAACCAAAACATAACATGAGTAAACTAACAATGGAGCTACTAGATCGAACCAACAACGTTCCGTACATGGCTAAGGATTTTAGCCGGTATTCCTAATGCAATACTCTGGCTCCTCCGCTTCCCTGACGTTGGTGAGCACAATCTCCGACAAACAGCAAAAGCCTGGGCCGGCGAAGCAACTGCATCAAGGATCGTATTCACTGATGTTGCGCCAAAACACACACATATTTCCCGTGCTCGCATCTGCGATCTTTTCTTGGACACGCCAGAATGTAATGCTCACACCACCGCGGCTGACGTCCTTTGGAGTGGCACACCACTCCTCACGTTTCCACGGTACAAATACAAGATGTGCTCTCGCATGGCATCTAGTATTCTAACAAGTGCGCTTCCGCAGACGGAAGATGGAAAACAAGCTGCGAGACAGTTGATTTCTTCAGATGAGGTTGAATATGAAAAAACTGCAATTGAACTGGGTTTGGGGATGAAGTACGAACTTGGCAATAACCAAGGCAGTGCAAGGGGGCGATTGTTTGAACTTCGGAAAATGCTTTACTTGAATCGGTGGGAAAGTAAACTGTTTGATACCCGAAGATGGGTCAATGATTTGGAAGAGGCGTACGAGAAGGTTTGGGCGAACTGGGTTCAAGGAGAAGAGAAAGATATATGGCTATGATGGGTGTATCTTTCACGACTTATCTGTTTTGCTTCTGATTTCCCTTCCTTTTTTTTTTCTTTTTTCTTTGGATTTTAAATATTTTCCTCCTGTTTTTACCTTGATCACCCACTTTATAATTCCCCTTGCTGTTATTATCTGTTTGAGATGACCTGGAGCGATACCAAGTCGGCTTATCCACGCTTTCATGGGCAATTTCGCACTTTGTTGACCCTATGAGTGTTTTAATTATGCAATATTCCCGCCTTATTATGCCGTCCATGCGGGCTCCTGTGATATGACCATCATGTACTTGATTTTGATTTGTTTTCCCCTTTCTTCGATTTGATACCTCAACCGCCTTCGTAGCGAGTTGGCCCTCTGCATAGCGGAAATGTTTATTAGCACCTATGCCCGTCTTTGTTTCTCACTCGGCCATCATATACCAGTGATTTTATCTCCGCCCCTTTTCTAGATTTGTTTGGGCTTGTTTCCGGCGATCTTACCTCTAGCAAAATATACCACCACAGCACCGTTGACCGTTGACTGTTGACTGCTACTTCACCTTTTCTCTCCTTTGACCTGTATAAAACATCCACTGTTGGTTAATAACTTCAGATCCTCTTGTCTGCATTGCCTTTGACTTGAGAGGGACAGCGCTATGTCACTTCAAGGGGCCGATCATTAGTTGTCCCTCCTGTGTATTATCACATACCAATTTTCACATCACATGAAGCTATCGTCTGCATGGTCTATCTAACCCATGGACAATGCGCGATGGCATCAATGCATACATACAAGGTGTATCCTCTTCCGTAGAAGTAGCTGTTACCAGTTGATACTGCAAAAAATTAAAGGAACATGCGCTTCGGCAATGTAGAATTCGAGACGCTCATCACCAGCTTAGTTCGGCTATATTTTGTCAACTAAGATCTCAATATCAACAACGTCGTTATGCACTAATGCCCTATCGCGGTAAGAAACAAGATAACGTCCACGCGTTCAAGCATCCGCTTGCTTGCGTGGTCCCATTCTCGCACTCGCTGTATGTACGAGGACCCGGCTGACCAAAACCTGGTCGATGAGTGGTTGAATAGAAATTCTCAATTATAATACCGTCCATCCCCATGACGTTTCGATGACATGGTGCAACGCCTGCATATCCCGTTGTTTTTCGCGGCAGCGGCTCGGGCACACAGGGTACGTAGCTCCTTTGTCTCACAGCTCTTTATCCAACAGACGGGACAGTATACATGTGGTGTAGAAGGCCTGGTAACCTATGGCATAAGTTCGTCTTGGATTTGCAAAGGACGCACACGGATCACCAAACAGGAAAATGCCATGGCTGTCCCCTCTGCATATCTTATAACTGGCATGCGATGAAAGGGGTATATGTTACATTGATCATCTGAGCCCGGCTGTCGTACCCAGAAAGAGGTATATCCAACGTTCTCGTTCTACTCATGCAACGGCGGAAGAACAAACAGGCGATATGAGAGACAGCTGGCCCTTACGCCCGAATAAAGCCCTTTTTTTTTCCCCCTTTGGCGGAGGGGGGGAGGGGTTTGCTGATTGATAACAGGCTAAGTAGTTGGCGCGAGTGGATGTCGTGGTGTGTTAGATCGCGCTTTCACACCACTAATACGGCTGAACTGACCTGAACAAATAACTATGTCTTGCATATGAATACGTCCAAGGGTATTCCTGGAAGTTGATTCGCTTGTTAGTTGGGGTCCTTCGTCTAACGTCATTGGCGCCGTAGTTCTCCGTCCCCATCTCCGTTACGTTGTAGCCATCACGCACGAAAGGCAGACTGGCACTATCCGACTTTTCGCTATGCTTCCAACTTTAACCCAGCGTCCTTTTAAAGGTGGCTAGGGCGTTCTCCAGCGTGTTGCCTCCCGAGAAAGGACGCACGACTCCGTACAGGTCAGCTCCCCTGGGCATTGCGCCAGCGAACGAAACTGGAATGGAGAAATTTGGAACGGGCATGGTGTTTTATTTCGGGCAAAACACCCTGGCACTGCCTGCATGAAGAAAGAAAAAAAGGGCTGAAGGCAAATCCACCGAGGAGTGGAATGTACCGGCCAAACGTTCTAGAACTGGGCCAAGGTGTGAATGAACGAACTGGTTGCATGGCTGACAGCATTATGACAAGCAATTCGAAAATTCCCGGAGAACAAACAAGTCAGGAGATGGCCGGGTGAAAGGACATCCAGCTCTCGCTTCCTCTTATTCTTCCTTGGTCTGGGGTATCTGGCAAGTTAACCAATGGACATGCGATTCAAGGATTGATTGAACATTGCATTGAATTGGATTACAATGAGTAATCCTTTGACTTCCTTGGTTGCGACCAGTAACTAGTTAACTAGCAAGACATAAGGTGGTAAGGTGGCCATCAGGATTCTTGCAGACACACAAGTTGAAGAGTCACCACATCCCTCAATGATTGGATATTGGGGTCTCTAATATGGACTGAACCCATTAGGGATAGCATGTTATTCTCAAGATGTGTTTCTTTGCCATTTTTGCCGGGTGATTGGTGGCCCAGTCACTCAGCCACGCCCTTTGGGAAATCGCCTCGTAATAAACGGCGAAATGGTGTGTTCTCCGTATGTGAATAGAATATCCCAGCTCTCGCCGTTTCAAAGTACCGAGCAGCAGGTAGTTAACGTGATGGAGCTAGATTCAGGGGTGATTGATCATTTCATCAATAATCCTAAAAAAAAAAAAAAAAAAAAAAAAAGGGACTAAAAAAAAGGAAGAGGAGGAAGAAGAACTAGAACTGAGAGGGCAGGCTTCCCATGTCCCAAAGCCTCCATTCTCCATCGCTAACGCCGTAACGAAGTGATAGTGCGGCTTCGGGGGAGGCATCCGGGTGGCGAACGCTCAAAGACGGATGTGATATGACGTCTTTCACCTTCTCAGCCGAGAAAACGGAGTGGAAGGAGTTTTCCATAGCTCAAAGTTACTAGGCTCGAGCATGGGGCCGACCTGACGAGTTTATGTGGCTTGCTTCAAAAAGTCACATCCTTCGTTCGGCGTAAACCACGGCTGGACGTGAAGCAACTGGCGGGAAAGGAGGAAGCCCCAGAATTCGATTTGAGAAACCGAGGGAACGGAAAACACAGATCCTAGTGCGATCTAAGGGTTGGAAGAAGAGGAAGATGGAGGGTGTCAGCCAACTGCCTCATCCTTGTTATTCGCTTACCATTGGACGTTGACTAGTTATTTGATATCACAGCCAACTGTGGAGCTGGGATGAATCCGTGAATCCCCATAAACCCATCCGCTGTCCCAAATTTATAATTTTATTTAGTGATCTCTTCGTACTATCTACGTTGCTTCGTCTTACCCCGTGAGTATTACTAACACCGGGGCTTCAACTCATTCGCCCCTTACAGCGTGAAAAAACAAAGAGGGACTGAATAATGGACTTATTGGCTTCAAGTTTGAACTGGCAAAAAGCTCGGCCAACTAAAGAAAAGGCGAGGAAACACCCGGTCAAGAGCAAAGACCCAGTATAAACACAAATCAAATATGGAATTTAGTCTTTAGGGTCCATCAAGAGCGGGGGGGACTGGAAAGCCGTTTCCCCCGTGGGATCAAAGATTGACTGTGCTTTCTGCTAATCCCCTGGAGAACGGATCAAGTGGTATCGAGCCTTGAATATCCCGTCAATCGGGGATATCCCATCATCGGACTTTGGTGGTACGGAAGAGTTCATTACTAATTCGAACTTGGGGAGCGCAGGAGGGCTCAAGTGACTATCGGGTTCAACGTGAGACATGGACAGGGCCAGGAAGATGATCACGGCTGAGCAATGAAACAAAACAGAAACCAAGCCAGTTCCTGCCCCTGATCTTGCTGCTGTGTAGTTAGTGCTCTAGGTTCAGACCACAGGATAAGAATGACCCATATGATGGGCGTGATCAGGTGTGTATATCTCTGACGGCAATAGAAGCAGATCTCGTCCCGTTAGCATCTTGCATCTGGGCAGGATATGCTGCTTTCTGGTACTTGGCTTCTCTTAAAGGGCGCTGTTTAGTCAATAAACAGTGCAGTTGTAACTTTCCCGTTTCCAACTTCTCTCTTGGGATGACATAGCCGGTTCCTATGGGGCCATGATTGATATCAGTGGGGCATTGAAGGCACCTCTAGAGTATTTGGGATTAGGCAGATGTATGTGTATGACTAGAGGCATCGATATAATACACATATAAACATGAGAGGGCTTGATGAAGTTTGTATGCTTGTTGACAGCGATGATTGGATGCCACTTTCCGCGTGCTTTTGGAATTGTGCAACGTCCTCTTCCTTGTCTTCCATCACCTTGTTGTTTCTGTAGCTCTCTGGTCCCGTCATGGAATAAAAAGAAGCTGATAACTCTGTTGCCAACTAACTGTATGTAGGTTCAAATGCCGGGTGACATCGGAAACTAGAATTGTCCAGCTGGCCGAGGAAAGCATCGGGATCGAGCCGAAAGTAGATGTTGAATCAGATAAAACGTCTAATACGGAGGTTTCTAAGAGCCAAACATGACATGTAGAAAAGTACATTCATTGCATGAACGTACGTTTAATCCTCCACCAATTGGCTACATCTGACGGAATGGTTTCACAGTGTTGAGCGCATATTCGCCTCTCGTGTGCCCCCCGTAGGAGGGAGAATAAGGGAAAGGTGTGGTTGACGTTTCCAATCAGCTGTGCTTGAGTTCTTTTTGACGGTGTCACCGGCCGCCACCCAGAGATTAAACCAGAACGACTAACATGCAGGATATCCTAACCAAGGACCCTGGTTGGAAATATTTAAACCAGTGTGATGGGATATGCTGGTACCTGCCTTGGCCCGGCAGATCTGATCAGGTTTAGCCGAGCATGAAAAGGAGAACGAACATCTGCATTTCCTAGGTCAATCGCACATGCCCTCGTATCTCCTCAGTAATTCTGCACGTCATACGTGTGCAAAGAGACGTTGCATTCAGATTGTTGGCAGCAGTCAACTGTGGGCTTTAGTTTAACTACAATGGCCAGCTAAGGTAGAAAATTTGTTTCTGTGGTTGAATGAATGTTGGACGTGGTTGGCATAAATTCCTGTACAACATCGATTCCGCCATCACTGAAGCAACAGACATTCCAGGCCTAATCTAGTAGCTCTTCAGGCATATGCTTTGCATGAAGTAAAGCCGCGGAGGGGGTGGGATCGATCTCCCAGTTACTCCCGCCATCCATAATGCTGGTAGCTTCATGGTAAGTTGTCTCACTTCAAGACTCGGCTGCAGGGAACAGCTAATGCTTCACCTTCAACATTCCCAACAAGTCTCAACAATAATAGAAATTATTAGTGCTGTTAGCCTTGAGATACAGGTATGAAACTCGTGTTCAGCTGAAAGGGCACAAGCGAGAGAAAGGGGAATACATGGAGCATTATCATCAATAGCAAACTGAGATCCTACCGATGTTATATACTCATACCTCGTACGTTCCTTGCTGATGGGACTGACAATGTGACGAGTACCAAAGAGTAGGTGAATGTTGATGAATCTCACCCAGCTGGCTGGGTCCCAGCGCCCAATTAATTAATCTAATTTAATCAGATTCAATATTGCTTTGATCCATGACAATAAGTGATGCACCTCAAAATTGAGAAAAGGCAAAGAAGGGAAGAAGGAAAGGGTTGGGCCAGGATGTAATTGGTTACCAATAAAAGCTGGCCTTCCCGGTCGGGCAATATGCATCCGTTGATGTGCGATGGCAAGTTACTTACAAGGAGAACCCATTTTCACATTGTACGGGGCTGGGGTCTTTTTGACTCTCGGAAGTGGCATATATCTGGTTCCTTTGGGTGTTTCAGTAATGAAATGCTCGAGGGTTTCGTATGCCTTGTGCTCGGCTGAACTGCGCTGAAGAAATCGTTTATAATCCAGCCGGCTACGGTAGCTTTCGCGAGCAAGGAAAACGAATTGAGCAGTCAGATGGAATATTCAATGCACTGGCGGAAAAGCTAACATGGATTTACCTATTTGAAAATCGAATATACCCACACAGTGTCTCCCTTTCTCCCCCCTTTTCTCCCCCCTTCCCCCAGCTTGCTTAAGCTCTAACACATGACCACTCTCCACAACCAACCTTTGACATGCCTGTTTTGTCACGAAAATAAAAGAAAAGAAAGAAGGGAAGAAGACTGGAGGAATGGCGCAGACTCCACCAGCGAGGCTTCTGGAGCATCCATGCATGATGTTCTGGATGGTCTGGAGATCCATACTTCGTACATGAACTCGAATTCAAGGGGAGATCTTGAGCGATCTAAGCGTATACCTAGTCAACGCAGAGAAGAGCTGCTGATCTGACCCTGTATGATGAGGAAAGGCACGGAGAATACTCCGTACAAAGCGATGTTAAACTGCATCTGGTAGTTGTTAGCATTATTGAATGGTATACGGGTGAGCTCCATAAAAACCCAGACATCGAGGGTAAGCGCCAATGAGACGGGTAACTTCTCCACCATGAGAAGGGCAGCCTCCATCAGACTATTTCTCTTATCCTCCGTATACGTATAAAAATATAAATATAGATTCGAATGGAGCAACTCGCCCCATGAGATACGAGGCGGTTAGGCTCTCCGTGATGACATACATTTGTCTAGAGCATGTATAACATCCACGCTGGCGTTGTCTTTGTGGAAGACACCATACTCCGACTGGCACTACGGTCGAAACGATGTAACGTTCAGCTGTGGATCTTGTCGATCTCGATAACGGCTCCTTAAGCGAGGATCCAGCGCACGGCGATCGTACAGGCATCAACGCCACTGCAGGGATTCTGCTGTTGTCGTTCTCCTGCGGTGTTCGCCAGCGAGATGTGCATTCTCGTGCGTTTGAACTGTGTGGAAGTCGAGGAAGCCAAAGACGAAGACGGAGACGAGAAGAATAGAAAAAGAAGAAAAGAAGAGACGACGTCGAAAAAAGAAAAGGGCACTTATCCCGATCGGGATATCGCCAAGCCATTAACCGGTTCGGGAAGGATAATATTAGTCATGAATATGCTTAGTAAGGAATTAAGTAAGTAGAAGTCGTCCCGAAGTGTCTGCGGGGCGGGAGAAAAGCAGGACGGGAGTTATTATAACAACTACTTAATATTAATACCTATTGGACCTCAAGGGGACAATGGGAGCGAGGGCGACAGCGGCAATGCTGGCCAAAAGGAGGACGAGACGAAGGATGGGAAGGACCAGACTGCAGACTCTGGCGACCGACAGCGAATATGCAGCAGCAGGGAAGGCTCGTGAACCAAGAGCGTTCCAGTCACCCTTGTGCAGGAACACTCCTCGGTGCCGAATGCCCACAGAGCCATGTCCTGGGGACAGGAGCATTAAAACTGACGATATCCCTCAGGCTGGTGCGCCCGGCACAGGCCGAAATGGCACCAAGAAGAACGTTGCCGTTAGTCAAGGGCGGATGATGGTTCGGAGCTTAATATCGCCCATCATCCCCAGATGGCGGACCAACCACCGCCGCTATACATGCCGTTTATCGGGCGAGTCGCCAGCCCCAGAGATATACAACCTTGTCCTGGCATATATAACGACCAGGCACCGGGGACCAGGTAGGAACGCAGTTCAGCGATGCAAAGAACGCTGTAACGAGGTCGATCTTATCTTCTAGCCAGAAGGGAAAAGACTGGGAAAAAAAAAAACAGGAGGTCCATGCTATTAATTGATGTATACTTAAGTCCCAAAAGAAGAAAAGAGAAGTGCGGGATATTATGTACGTGCGTTCTTTGAAACTTCTTTTCGTCTTCCCTTTTCCCCGTCTGCCCCTGACCCTGTCCGGTATATTACTTATCATTATATACTGACGACTGATTCCAGAGGTATACGCTCCAAGGAAAAGAGAGCTGCAAAAAATTATAATAATATAATACTAAGCATGGCGTGGAATTGCCTTGTCGCCCTCGTGTCTTGACGGCCAGACCATGAATGCTTAACTTAAGATGTTTTAAGCAGTCTTAGTTATACACTATACATCGCGGATGCCCACCCTGGCTATCCGATTATGGAGCCCCCATTGGATCGAAACAGGAATGTCAGAACGACCAGCACAATAATGCAAAAATAAAAGCTCCATGATTCCGGATTGAGATAGGCTATTGAAATGGGGAGCAGATTAGTTGAAACATGACAAACAAACCTCCCGCATCCAATCAATAGCCTCGTCGCCTTCTCCAGTTGCAAGTTGCAACGACACACAGGACAGGGCGGATGCAGGAGCTTAGACCTTTGGGGAACTCGACTCCGACCTCAGGTCTCCAACCCGTCTGCACAGCCCTTTCCGACTTTTCGTCTCTTTTCCTTTTTTAAATATTAACGTCTATTATTATTATCATTAATCAATTTCCACCCTTTGGCCCGTTCGACTTCTTCATGGCATGGCCCGTCGAGATACGTGAATGACTCCATAGAAGAGCCACCGGTCGGCCTATGACTAAAAAGAACTAGTTGCTGGTTTCGCGAACTCGCGCCCCGATTCACCTGATTTGGCAGTATTGCCTGCCAAGGAATAGAGTTTCCTCAACGACCTCACTGTTGATTACATGCATCTTGTGTCAGTCGCTTGGCTTTGGAGATCTGAGCATCGCAAAATTTCAATCCAGTCTGGCAACTGTTGTTGTACTGTTGTACACTTCAGCATCCGCGGGCCCTCCCCCCCCCCCCACCCCCCATATTCACGAGCAGAGACAGGACCAGATCAATTATTTTAACGTTTTCAGTTGAGTCGAGTTGTGAATGCCGCCTACGCCCGCGAAGGTTGAGCGTTCGTTGAAATATCTCGTTTGGGGGGGTCATTATGTTATGAATATGCAGGGGGCAAGAAGGGGCAGGTTCTGGGGCGCATAATGCATGCTAATATCCGTTCGTGATATTGTTTATTTGTCAAAATATGCATCTCTCCTCGAACATCTTTGTCCTCGTGGCCATGCATGACGCTGACAGAGACCCAGTTTTCGGCTTTTATCTTTTTGTTTTGTTTTTTTCCCGCATTCCATACTCAGCGCTCCGTCTACGTCACGGGCTTAGATGTCAGCCTTGCCAGGTGAATACTGCAGATGCAAAATGGGCTCTCTCTTTACTTCTGCTAGCGTCCCCTACGTCTAGCTTCTTTGTGGATTACTTATCGCGTTTGAAGTAAATTATTCAACGTCCCACTGCCATTGGCCCACAGGTCGGTTCCCCGATATCGTCGCTCTCATATTAAGATGGCCAGGGCTCGGAACCAGTCAATTGGACAGGCTAGGTAAATCTACGGCCCGGAGAATGAAACGATTGTTACTAGCAGATTACTGGACTGAACCAACCCTGCCGACCACAGCTTCTTTTTTCTACTATTTTTCTTTTCTTTTTCTTCCTTTCTTTTTCTTTTTTTTTTTTTCTTTTTTGTTTTGACCTTCCTCCCTTGCCATATTTTCTCTTCACCTGTATGCTGGCGGGAGTCCCAATCGGTTGGGAGCAGAACCAATACAGCCGTTCTATTATCAGTAGGGGTCAAGACATATAGGCCGACTCCGTGCTGATGGATTCTTGATTTCAACTGATACTAATCAAACGCGGGTTTAAGGTAAGATTAGTGCAACGGCCTGGAGAAAAGGAACTCCCCCCACTGGCTGGTCCTCGGCTGCTTTTCTCTGGCGCTGAGTAGTCGTTCAGGAGCAGGTCTGTTACACAGATGCCCGTTCCATGCAAGCGTCTCCCATCATGTATACAGTACGGCCTCGGGCCTCTGGCATGCATGGAGTTTGCGCTGGCAGCCTGGTACTCGATACAAGCAAACTGTTACCTGTTACTACGGGCCAGTTAAAACGAATTTCCTAATTAGGATATTGAAGAGTCTCTTGCGAGGAAGAAGCAAATATACAACGCTTTTTGCTTCTTCTGCTCGTCGAACTGGCTCTGTCACTGCTCTCTCTGTCCTTTTTTGGTTTTATTTTAATCTTTCTACCTTTTTTTGGTTATCTTTTTTTTTTTTTTTTTCAGTCTTTTTTTTTTTTTGGCCTGCCCCGTACATGGACATACGGAGCATTTACAACTTACAAACGCCCAAAGGAGGAACGTGTTTAACTCACAGACGGCCGAGCAAACGGCCGAGCTGCGATCGCGACAAATAGTCTGTGTTGTTTGAGCGGTAGCGGGCGTTCCAGCGCTTCCTCACGCCTACGTTACAGACAGGCGAGCGGTTCGGCAGAGGTGGTCCCCCCTATCCGGTTGCCGGTAGCTCACCCTACAGCACAAGCAAAGCTCCATGCATTCTTCCAGTTACCGCTGCGACGGAGTTCGCGGCGGAAGAGCGCAATGTTGTGCATTGTTTGCGATAACCGGTGTCCCGTCAGGACGTCTCTTCCCATACTCTGTTACCAAATACCTGGACGCTGGACTATGGGAAGCAGGCCGTACAACAGACCCAAGGCTGCAGTGACGCCAACAAATGATTGACAGGACAGCTATAACTATATTAAAAAAAAAAAAAGTACGCTGTACCAAACGTTCGTGGACGCACTGCCCACGCCTTGCTGATGCCGACTAAAAGAACTTTCGCTCTTGGGGGATGGCGTATGAATGGGCGTTGGAAGCGCCACAAGCCAGATTCCAGAGCCAGGAAAAAGCCAACGAAAGGGTGAGTGAGAGAGCCAATGCCAAAAAGCAATATTTTTCTTCTGTTTCTTCTTTCTCTCTCTCTCTTTTTTTTATTCACAAACGAAACCCTATCTGTCGGAGTGTCCGATGAAAGAAAATTCGAACTATTTGATTCAAACTACTGGTCCTTTCATGCTGTCTTCCCCCCCTAAAGCATGCAACGACCGGCGCCAGAGCCAGCGCCATTCGCGCGCTCGCGGGGGATTGAGGGTTATGGGAAACGGAGCGAGGTTGATCATCTCATGCTTCCAGCTCCATCCCCTTTCGCTTAGATGGCGAAAAAAGAGCGCCCATTGTGCTGCTGACGGGCGCGGAGATGGTTACCCTTCCATACATAGTATGGAAAGACTAAGTGCAAATGCAGTAAGATTGGATAACTGGTAGTTGTTCGAGTAAACAGGACTAAGTGATACTTATGTTGCATGATTGTTGTCACTGTCCGCTTTCAGCCCATGACATGTCGATACCAATGCCCATCTTATCCCCTAGGTCACTTGGATGTAACGATGATTAGAAGGAGCCGAAAAAACGAATGCTTTTTCTTCGGAGAATTTGGTCATATTCGTCCTTGCGGTCTTTTTTTTCTCCCTTGACCTCCCTTTTTCTCCCTTGCGTCTCCTTTCTTCTGGCTCGCAATCTCGTATTATCGTTGATCCCCACTAGAGCGTTCTGCCTGACGCCCCCCGGGATGGACGATATGCATGGAGTATATCGATCTCTGGCCGTCCTATCTGCCTGCCTGTCCTGTGTGTCTGCATGATGCCAGCCCGCCCAGCTTCGCTTAGGAGGGAATTTTGCCTCCCTTTCTTGCCTTCATTGACATTCACCACTAGACAATGGCTGAAGAAGAACCGAGGATCAATGTCCTATCTTTCGCGATATCACAAGTAGAGGAGAAGGAAGCAGAGCTTAACGGCTTTCCCTCGCGGTACTCTCCTCCACTCCTTCTGGTTCGTTATGCACACTCCGTACAGGATGGCCTTTTTTCACACCCCTTTGTATTTTTGTAAATTATTTCGAATCTGATGGCTGAATTTCTTTTGTTGAGATCTGGTCTTTCTTGTTTCTTTCTTTATTTCTGGTTTACTTTTTCTTTTTTGCTTTCTACGTCGTCTTGAAGTTCGACTTTCACTGAAGTAAATAACCCTACTACCTTGTCAATCATCTTCAGAGCTGCGGTGTATCTTGACAGGGTTCTACCCGAGAGCAGCATCGACAAGGCAAGAGATAGACCCTTTCCCCCTTAAATTCCGTAAAAAGTATTGGCTCGGCAGAAAGAGAATGTATGCTCTGCGTATATCCATCAGATCCATCCCGTCTTTAACGGACGATGCTCAGTTGTGCATGCATGGATTCACAATCATACATGATTCCATCTCTGCCTTGGAAGGGGCTGAACACTAGCCCGTGGCGCACCCTCCATGGGATGGAGAAACGTCCGTTGAAATGGGATGATCGGAGGTAAAAGAAAAGCAAAGAGAGGACACATGCGTCCAACGACTTTCTCTGTCGAGCTCTTTGCTCTTTGCCTCTTGTAAATGAATTATTATTCGATATACTCCGTCAAAAGGAAAAAAGACAGGCCTGCTAGTCGTTGCCCTG
>NW_003456422.1:464354-465163 GCF_000151425.1 Trichophyton rubrum CBS 118892 | reverse complement strand
TTTCACCATGCCTCAAAGCCAGCGAAGAGGACCCTGGGTCCCAGAGGAGGACCAAACATTGCTGCAGCTTATCCAGCAGTCAAGGACCAAACAACTGGGTCCGCATCTCACAGCATATGAAATACCGGTCACCAAAGCAGTGCAGAGAACGATTCCACCAGAACCTGAAACCAACATTGAACCACGACCCCATCTCGGCCGAAGAAGGGTTGATAATCGAACGACTTGTGAGCGAGATGGGCAAGCGGTGGGCAGAAATCGCCAGGAGACTAGGCAACAGAAGCGACAATGCCGTCAAGAACTGGTGGAACGGAAGCGTGAACCGAAAGCGTAGGGGCATGGCTGCCGGTGGTGGTGCTGCCTCGCACTCCCCTGCTTCTTCTTCATCTCCCTCCAGAACTCCCAACGGACGAGTTGAACCGCCCTACCAGAAAGCATCATCCAGGTCCCCGCAGACACAATACAGATGCCCACGGGCCGAACACGCAATGTACAGCCAGGCCTCGCGCATGGACAGACAACGATCCTGGGCTTCCATCTCAGACTATCAATCATCACAACACCAGCAACACCAGCAGGATGAAAGAGGGGAGTACCTGCACCAACGAATTCACTCGCCCCGTCCGCTCGAGTACCGCTCATCACTATACGATCTCCCCAAGGAGACCCTGAATAGTGCAAGATGGCAGCAGTGCAACTCACAGCCGCAGTCACCAGCCGCTGGACGGCGAGTCCTGACCCCAATTTTCACCACACGCAACTCAAACCAGGCAACAGATTCGGCTATGACCTCTCCTGCATTCTCAGAG
>NW_003456422.1:431984-464254 GCF_000151425.1 Trichophyton rubrum CBS 118892 | reverse complement strand
AGGCTGGACGACAAGAAGCCTTTTTGCAAGGAGATGCTCCGAGCCCGATAGAGTTGAAGCCGTTGACTGAGCTTCTTTTCGTTTCTTTTTTCGCTGCTCCTTGCTTGCTTTTTAGCTGCTGTATTTGCTTCTTCCTGCGTCGTCGACTTTGCTCGGTACTTGCTGACCCAGAGACGCCAGCGTCCATCAGCAGCAGCACGGGAGGCAGCATGTGAATGCGAGGGCGCTGGCCAGCTTGCGGGCTCGCTGGTTGAGCCAGGGCATGCAACTATCAGACATGCTGCTGCTGCTGCTGCTGCTGCTGCTTGATGTCTCCGTCCAGGGCCTGGATATCCCGACTGTGAATGAGCTGTTACTTACTTGCACGGTTAATATTACGTCCATTATTTCCGTGCAACGCATGCTCGTCATTTCGCTCGCCGCCGGCCATGGGGGGAGGGGGGGGAGGTCCAGGGGGATGGGTTGGGTTTGGACCCTGGCCGCTGCGGTTTCTGATAGCTGTTGTTGTTAACTGTCCCGGACATCAGATATCGACATACAACGCAGCTATAATATTGTTAGCTATGCAGCTTCCAAAGGACCCTGACCTGGTACTCCGTAGTCTGGTTATATAGCATCGCCGCACCCTGCATGCCCTGGCTGGGATGATGGACAGAAGCAGCAGAAGATGAAGAGCTACAGACCGGGATGAGCCCGAACTGCTCGTTGCTTTTCTCTAGTTATTATTATTATTCGCATCTTGTCTGGCTGCTGCTTGCTCAAACTACGGAGTTATATCTCTTACTGTTGCTCCAGCAAGTGCTTCGACTGCGCTTCTTTCGGCCTGCTTCCTTTTTTCCCCTTGTCGTTCCTCGCTTCTGGGTCTCTCATGCCCTTGATTGGCCCTGGCAGAGGGAGAAGGGGAGGACAGCAGAGGAGCGGGAGGGTAGCAGACAAGCAGACAGAAGCGAACCTTCGCGGCATCTAGCACATCCACATCGCAACCCTTTATACGCCTGCTGGGCTGGTGGACCGGGTCCTACTTATATCTGGAGAACGCTTTGCAAATATCCCGGCCAAACTCATTATTTTTTGCAAAAAAAGACAGAAGACGCAGACGAAGAAGAAGCAGGAAAAAGCAAGGAATAACTCTCCACTGCTGATCGTTTCCAAGCCTTAAAAAAGCTCCCTGTAAGTAAAACTGTCCCTGCACCTTGGCCTGAGAGGGCGGAAGAGCATCATACTTAGCAGTATCCATAGGATGATGGTAGTATTACACTATTACCCTCGAGCTATACACGCTCCATAGGTTTACATGCTTTCTTGCGTGTACGTTACTTATGTGTGTATCCCCACGATCTGACTTGCTGCTGGATACCCATATAAAAGAGGGAAAGAAAAAGGAAAGAAAACCAGCCATCGAGGTATATACATCATTGCATTTTCCTCGCCCTTGGATGGCCCTTCTTTGCTTTTTCTTCTCTCCGGTTTTTGCATTATTTCTGGTGCCCATGCTATCTTGCAAAAATCGGCTCTGAAGAGTGGCTCGTGAGTAAGTATACGGTCTCCCCTTCGTTGTTCCCCCCCCCAAATTTGGGGGCGTGTCCCTTTTCTATATCACCCCCAAACTGACAGAACTCCTCTTTTCAGCCTCGATATATACGCCCTCACTCTCGTTCGAACGTCTTCGTTTCTTTTTCTTTTTTGGCTTTCTCCTCTTGCTCCTTGTCAGGAAGCCCACTTTGAACAAGCAAACCTGGGCAGTGACGGAGTAACTACATGATCAGGATTTCCTCTTCGTCTCCCTCGCCTTTACTTTTTCCGTTCTGACCTTGACCTGCATCTGCCATCGTGCTGTGGTATCACCGTACTATTCCTTTTCACCCACTACCACGGCCGAACCACGCATTGGTCCCTTCGCAAGGTCGCCCTGAGCCCTGACTGCATTGCAACACCTCGGATATTTGGTTGATCTACCTGCAGGAACTGTGTAAGTACGTATCTTCGGTAACTAGAGATGTCTCCGCCCGCTGCCTCGTTTTCTCGTCTTCCCTCTCTCCATTACCAATTCTCGTGCACACCCGTTTACCTTGCTTCATTGCATTCTTGTCCTGTCAACTATTGCCATCCCTTCCTGCATCGTCATTCTCCATGACTCTCTACCTTTTCTTGCAAAAGAATTGAAAAATTAAGAAAGATTACAACCATTTGCTGCCTTTTTTTTTTTTTTTTCATTTGCAACAACCCATGTCTGCTTCTGCTTTGACTCCTTTAGGCCTGGTATACCCCTGCCCTTACATAAACCGTTCTCCATCAAATATTGACATATAATATTTTCCATATTAGATATTAAGTGTATGTACATATGTTTTATGTTGTATGCATACTTGCCCCCTTCCCTTCACCCTCCCCCCCCGGATCATCCATATCCGACCCCTGGCGTGCTCGAGAACCCCCATCGGACCTGACGATCTCAGATCTCAGTTGTCAAGGTACGCTTAAAATGCCTCCATGGACAAAACCTGCCTTGAGAGCCGGTTAGACTCTTCCTGTTTTTATTTGCATTTTTGATCTACTTTCCCGATTGGATATTTTTCCTTTGCAGAGTCTCTCCCACTCAATCTCCTTGCTTTCTTTTTCTCCTTCTTCTCTTTTTTTTTTTATTTTTGCTGACCCTCTTCCCTGCTTGCTTTTTTTCCCTCCTGCTTCTCCCCTTGGCCTCTGCCTCGCTGTGTCTGCCTCTCTCTGCCTCTCTGTATCCCTCTCTCTGGTTGTTCCTCTCCCAGCGTATGATTCCCTGTTCTTATGCATGGCCACTTTCTTTTCTTTTTCCCCCTTTCACGGTGTCCATATGCTAATATATTTATAAACACAGGTCTCTACTGAGTATTTACATACTTAGGTATATGTATCGACATCTGTCTATGAACTGTTCCATATGCAACTAGTCCTGTGTGTCTTCCCCCAAGTCACCTCCTCCCCAGACACCTTGATACTTAAGTATAGCAACACTTCCGTCCACCGCACCCACCTACGGGTCTCTCCATCAGAAGACCAGGGGGAATTAAGGTGCTGATTCCCACTCTTTCTCTTCTGCTTCTCCCCTACCCGCCAACTTGCTTTTTCTTGCTTCCTCTTCTTCTCCTTTTTTTTTTTTTTTTTTTTTTTTCAAAATCAAAGAAAAGAAAAGAAAAGAAAAAAATATACCAAACTCTCTGCTTTCTGCCTCATTGCTTTTTCCTCTGCTCCATCCTGACCTTTTCTCCCTCGACTTTTCGATCCATATTCTTTGCTTTTTCCATGACTTGCTCATGACTTTTCCAACTCTTTACGGCTCTTAAATTAATCACAATCTTGATTTAGGCAAGATCCGTTGACGCTTGAAGTTTAAGACTCGACTTTTATTCCCGGCTTCAGCGGACCTTATTTCCTCCTCTGCTTGCTGCTTACTTGCTTTGCTAGTCTATCTTATCTCTCTCTCTCCCTCCCTCTTCCTCTCTTATCCCTTGACTCGCTCGTCTTATTTCCAACTCCCGGGTCCAGCTACTTAGTTTCCGTCTCGTCACGTCCACTACATATACCCTCCATCCCCCTCCAACAACCCCCTTTTCCCTTCCGGAGCATCACACCTAAGGGTCACCTCCCTGTATTTGCACATACATACATGAACAACATACCACCGTCGATCGACCTTTGATATCCCTTCCTTTACACCGTTGGTGGTCAATCATCCGTCACTCGTTCCTGTCTTCTCCCGCTCTGGCGCACGCGGGATAGGAAGACAAAATACATACAACCAAGGAAAATTATATACATATATACATACAACACCACATACACACATACACATAAACATCAGTGAATACCTCTACTTTCACCATGCCTCAAAGCCAGCGAAGAGGACCCTGGGTCCCAGAGGAGGACCAAACATTGCTGCAGCTAGTCAGCAGTCAAGGACCAAACAACTGGGTCCGCATCTCACAGCATATGAAATACCGGTCACCAAAGCAGTGCAGAGAACGATTCCACCAGAACCTGAAACCAACATTGAACCACGACCCCATCTCGGCCGAAGAAGGGTTGATAATCGAACGACTTGTGAGCGAGATGGGCAAGCGGTGGGCAGAAATCGCCAGGAGACTAGGCAACAGAAGCGACAATGCCGTCAAGAACTGGTGGAACGGAAGCGTGAACCGAAAGCGTAGGGGCATGGCTGCCGGTGGTGGTGCTGCCTCGCACTCCCCTGCTTCTTCTTCATCTCCCTCCAGAACTCCCAACGGACGAGTTGAACCGCCCTACCAGAAAGCATCATCCAGGTCCCCGCAGACACAATACAGATGCCCACGGGCCGAACACGCAATGTACAGCCAGGCCTCGCGCATGGACAGACAACGATCCTGGGCTTCCATCTCAGACTATCAATCATCACAACACCAGCAACACCAGCAGGATGAAAGAGGGGAGTACCTGCACCAACGAATTCACTCGCCCCGTCCGCTCGAGTACCGCTCATCACTATACGATCTCCCCAAGGAGACCCTGAATAGTGCAAGATGGCAGCAGTGCAACTCACAGCCGCAGTCACCAGCCGCTGGACGGCGAGTCCTGACCCCAATTTTCACCACACGCAACTCAAACCAGGCAACAGATTCGGCTATGACCTCTCCTGCATTCTCAGAGATGTCTCATGCTCCCTCACTCGGGGGGCCTCCTTCCATGGTGTCAGACCATAACTCAGTCGCCTCTGCCTCGCCCAAGACAGTCACCTCTCCTTCTGCCCTGGCAACTCCAGTTGAAATCCACCACAGCCACCACCGGTCTTCATCATCCGCCTCTTCATACGACGAAAGACGGCGAGGCAGTGCCCCGTTAATTTCGTCTTTCGCCAAACCACATCATTCAAGTGACAACCTCCTCTATCAGTCTCATCCTATGCAATCCTCCTTTCGGCACCACCAGCACTCCATATCAGCTCCGCATAACCAGCTACCACCAATTTCGGATCTTGAAAAACCTGCTTCTTCTTGTTCTACTTCTCGTGATTCTCGGATGGGTCTCCAAGCATTGCTCAATTAAGGCATTTTTCTCCTTTTCCTCCCTTTTTTTCCTCCCCCTTCTCGTCTACTTTATATCTGGGTTAATGGTGGTTGTTGGTAATGGATTGAAAACATCATGTACTATGGTCGGTGACCAGTCCGATTGAATTCCTCCTTTTTCTTTCTTTTCATTTTTTATTTTTCTCACACACTCACATATTCATCTTTCCCTTCCTACGTTAACATTCTTATTCTTACCGGCGTTTCGGCTACTGGGTTGGGAAGGGATCTGGAAGGGGCTGCATTTTCAAAAAAGCTGGGCTGAATATAACAACCAAAAGGGAAACCCGACTGGGAAAAGCCAAACAGAGAGTCCAGAGCGTGGGGAGAAGCAGAGAAGAAGCAAAGCAACATCTGCGTCTCGCTTTTCTGCTTGCTTTGAGTCCGTGGTACTCCTGCTTTGCTTTTTCTCCTCTCTTGTTTCCTCTTCTCTATATTTCCTTTTTCGATTCTGTTTTCGCCTTTTGTTGCTTAATTCTTCTTGCTTATTGTATATGTCTTTTTACCTGCTCTGGTATAAAGTTATCTGTTTGACTTGTATTATATATACACACACACATACATACATATATTTATGCTAGCTAGTTGGTTACATAGCTACACAGAAACCCCACAAACTGGCCATTTACTGTCGAGCTTGCTTTATGCTTGATGGTAGTGGGGGAAAAAGGGGGGAAGGGAATAAATACTATTTGAACATTAAGGATTGGTTTACCTTAGCTGTCTCTCAGGGAGAAGAAGGAAACAAAAGGAAGTTCCTCTGAGCAATTGATGTACTGTTGCGCTCTTCGTCTTCCGCCATCTATCGCTGGCCATCTCCGCGCCTCGTCCGCCTTGACCTTTCGAGCCCTTGTCCCTCATTGCCTCTGCCCATTATTCAAATCAAGCCTAGCGGCAGCGAGTGACCGCTACGAGCTGCTTTTATGCAAGGCATAGTTTCGATCTGATTTTCCCTCAGACGACGGCCGTCAGGTCTGCCTGTGGGGGTTTACTCTCGTCCACAGTTGCTATGCGAGTGTGCCACTGATACAGGCTCTGAGTGGGCATATGTACGTATCCATATCGAGGCCTTGGAGGTGAACCAGCCAGCAGGTCTGTTCGGGGGCGACATCTATGCATCGGCTACCAGCCAGACCCGAAAAAAAAGGGTTTGGAAAGAACAAAAGGGGATGGACGGAGATAGGGTTCTCAGCCTATTGATCATTTATGCCAACTTGCTTCACTGCAGCGTCGTACAAATGTCAAGAGTAAGCCACCCCGATTCCGCTCCCACATGGACGGAGATGGGATGCTTGAAGGTAGGGATTGCCCTTTCGACAGAATATCTTGTTGGGTATGCACATATAGAGCGAATGCTAGTGGGTATTGCGAACTCGCGAAGCGCCTTGTTCTCCCCTGGTTCTCTTTTTCTTTTTTTTTTATCCCTCTCGTAAGTAACCGTGCAGGACGTCGAGACGCCAAAACCAACAAGACAACCTGCATGCACGTATAAAAAGCTGCAGCAAGAGAAGCTGCGCCAGGACGTGACTTTGTCTCGGCCGCTAATTTGGGCTGGGAATTTCGTACCACCACACGTCGGGATGACCGGTAGTCAGGTATATTGACCGAGCTTTTTGGTGGTCTTGGTACTATTCGAGTACATCATCCCTTGGTCCGCCTGGATGACTAGTGAGGGCCCTGTGCTTTTTTCCCTCTCCCTCCCGTCCCTTAACTAGTAACTAGTGACTAGCGGCCTGGTCCCTTGCGGGGGATAAAGGTGGCTATCCCGTGGTACATGGAGTACATGCGCGAGCCTCGAGTTGGCAACTGTGGTAGCGGTGGTAGCAGTCGTAGCAGCACGAGCAGTAGCCGGAGTCACAGTAGCAGGAATGGTCCTGCAACTTCGTATATTCATGGGGCCGTTCCTCCGTGTCCCCATCGGCGTTTCTTGCAGCCTATAATCAACCTTGAAACAAAGGACCTGTATAGCCGACCAGGCAGTGACTTCGCCACAGGACCAAGCAGAAGCAAAGCTGGGACGAACAGGAAGAAGCAACGAAGGAGAGGATGCGCACAGTCGCCAGGAGTGAGTTCGAACGTACGTTACATCAACGTGAAGCAGGATGGACGAGGCGGCGAGCATCTTGATGATCCAAAAGCGAACGCTTGATCCTTTCTCTCATCTCCCTCTCTCTCCCTCGCTCTTGTCTGGTGCGTTCCTCATTCCCCCCACCCGTTTGCCTTTTTCTTTTCTTTTCCGTGGGATGATGCAGTCGGTATACACATGTATGTGCATCCTTGACATCCAACGTGATTCAGACATAGTCTGGCCCTGGGTGGGAAGGGGATAACATGGAGAAAATGTACTTATACATAAACACTCGATGCATCGACGTATAGGCGCAACTCTCACGCTCTTCTGCATATGCCGGGCATTTCTTTTCTTTTCTTTCTTTCTTTTTTTTTCTTCCCCCTTCTCGCCTTCGTTTCCTTTCCTTGAGTAATAACGAGCTCCTTCTATCCCTCTCCTGCTCCCCAGCCTGGCCTGACGAGAGAATTTGTCATGGGCATGGCTAATATGGGAATGCATATCAGAACGGGACGTGCGCAGAAAAAGAAGCCCCTTTTTTGCTTTTTGTATATCTGTCTGTAGTTAACCGTCCCGGACGGCCACGGACTTTATCGTGTTTTTGTATTTCATCGGTTTTATCTCAACGGTTATTCCTGCGGTACGATACGACATGAGCTATCATATCCTCGGCAACGGTGCATCAGAGAGGCAGAAGCAAAGGGGTGGTGGCTTGCATCCCGCTACTGCAAAAAAAAGACGCCTTAATGTATATATATATATATATATATATAATATTTGCTGAGGCGCGGAGAAGAAAGGAGATCGCACCATCCATCGCATCTTGCGGCGTCCACGCCTCCTGTCAAGATCTTGCAACAGAACGTGGGCATGGGTTCTGTGGACGCAAGGCCGAAGATCATGGAGGCGTAGTTAGTGCGTTTCTTAAGAGACTTGCAAAATACAGCAATGGATACTTTGATAGTAGGAGTACCTAATGCCAGGACCAGCCATTGAAGGCAAAGTCGGGGGTGTTTTTCTTTTTTTCTTTTCTTCGTCTTCGTCCTCGTCTTCCTCCGCTGCCTGGCCTAGGCATTTGCCGTTTTAGGGTGCATATGCTGCAGTATCAATTTGCAAGGCTTCCTCCCTGCCTCCCTCTGCTTCGGCAATCACCGCCTGGTAGCGAAGCCGCCGACAGTCGTTTGCCGTTACAACAGGCAAGCTAGTTAACGGGACAACGGCGGGGACACGCACGAGGCCCAATAGTCTGCTCGTTGACTGCTCCAGTCGCCGTTCAATGTCTCGAGAGACTCCATTTTTTGAGTGCGTCCTCGGGGATCCAACAGCTAACCGTCGTGCGTTCGAGGGTATCATTGGACAGACATCGCGACCTAGACTTCGTGTTAACGGGAAGAGCGCGCAGAAGGTGAAGGGCAAAGGCCTACTAATCAGCCCCTACGGGGATCTGGGGAAAAGGGAGCAACGGCCGGGCCAAGCTGCAGTCGGATGGCTCACTCTTGCAGCGCAGACGTTGGCCAGTCCTGCTCTTCCCCATGCCTGTCTGCCTTGATATACGTCTCTGAGGTTCGATATCGCTGCTAGGCCCCTTGCTGGAGGATTTTCCTTCCCGGCGGCCCGAGATGGGGCTAGTTAGGTTCTTTCGAAGCTCTGCAGCTGGGATATGCCTGTTTATTCAGACATATAGGACGCCCTGCTAAGGGGGCAGACGCTGCCAGCAGCAGGGCATGTCGGAAGAACGCTCCGAGCAAGGGAGCGTCTCCTAGCCTATGCTCGAACAGGCAAGTCAGTAGGCCCTCTGGCTCTCCTGGGCGGTGTCATATTTTATTGCATTCATCTTATATCCAAGTTGCATGTTTTATTTTTTGCAGCTAGGAACCGAAGAAGGTTTTATACTATGCGCCGTGGCTGGTCAGGAGAGAAATATCCACGACTCATCGACAGGCTGCTTCCTATCCACTATTCTATTACAAATGGTAACATAATCCTCACAAATCCAGGACCAGGATGGGGGAAGGCAAGACCTCCGTTCGCCCCCCCCACGAACGGGAGAGGAAGCGATGGCATGGCCTGATGGGACAAGAAAACAGACCATCCTCTAGAACTTGTCCTCGAGAAGCGATTGCAGCTCTTTTCGTTCTCCACTCCCCTGGACCATACGCCAAAAGACCCCATGAGCCTTCATCAAAGCCCCTGGCGAGTCGTATTCGACGGCTTCGCCCTCCTTCATGACCAGGATACGGTCAAAGTCGGCTACCGTGGTCAGACGATGGGCGACAACCAGCAGCGTCGAGTCTTGGAACTCCTCGCGTATGCTACGCTGGATCAGGGCATCCGTCTTCATGTCGACGGCAGATGTCGCTTCGTCGAGAACCATGACCTTTGGGCGCGCAACAATTGCCCTAGCCAGGCAGAGCAGCTGCCGCTGTCCCTGTGAAAGACTAAGTCCACCCTCGCTAATGGCATAGTCGAGACTCGGCGTCCTACTTCGGTCTTCTTCACCTCCATCGTTACCGCTCTCCTCGTCTGTCTCTCCGCTGAATAACTGGAAATGCACCCGCTTTAGGGCTGTCTGCAGCTGCTCATCAGTGTACTCGTTGAAAGGGTCCAGGTTTGAGCGTATCGTGCCTGAGAACAGAACTGGATCCTGGGGTATAATTGACAGCCGGCTTCTCAGGTCGTGTAGTTTTATGGTTGAAATGTCTATACCATCGATGTGAATCGTGCCACCCCGAAGCCCTAGAAGCCTGAACAATGCGAGTGTCAAAGTTGACTTGCCAGAACCCGTGCGCCCAACAATTCCGACGCGATGATTTGGCTCAACACTGAATGTAAGCCCGTTGAGGACCGGTGGCAGCTCTGGCGAGTAGGATGCTGTGATATTATCAACCTCTATTCGGCCTTTGCTTGGCCATCCTGCTGGAACTTCTTCTCCAGTATGGTCTTCTGTGACAACCTGTGAGTATTCAATTATACGTTCAGTCGAGTTCATGTCTAGCTGTGTCTCGGTATACTTGTCAATTGCCGATCCAATTAGCTGGGCTCCGTCAAGCATGAAGTTGAGAGCAAATCCAACAAGCGAAGGTTCAATACCCTTCGTCGACATGAGGATGAATGTTAGACATGCGCCGAATAATGCATCGGCCATTCCTGTTCTGAACGCCATCCACTCATTGAAGAGAATGATGTAGTAATGAGCTGATGTATGGTCATCGATGTTTCGATACATCTTATCCATGTAGGAGTCTGCTTTGTCGAATGCCCTAATCGTGCCAATGCCTTGCAATGACGTACCAAATTGCTCAATAATAGGTGACCGAGCCTGGGATTTGATGCGTCGAAGCTCTCGTGCTGTTATCATGTATCGAATTGCAAAATGTGCACATACCCCAGACAGGACAATTGTAAGCACTAAGATGTATGAGGAGACGAGGATGCTATCAAGATATCAGTTAGAAGGGTTATAGTGAACATAGGTCAGAGGTCGAACTCACGCAGCAACAAGGATGGAGCACAGATCCAAGATATCTAGAAACAGGTAAGCAAGGTCGTCTCCGAGCTTTGAATCAAACGTCGCGAAGTCAAGGGTGAACCTATTGATAACCCTGCCAACAGGCACAGTATCCACCCATCTCAACGGTGCTCGGAGAACTCGTGATGTCATCTTTTCAAAGAGGTCTTTTGATGCTCGGATTGTCCCTGTCCATATGAAAAGATGACTGAACGACTTGATTAATGTCCGGCTCATGGCCAACGCAAAATAAACTCCCAAGTAGAACCAAAGCGTATCATCTGCTGCTTTGTCCATTGACATCATCGTTTGGTTTAGGAGGATTTGGGCTTTTTCTTTCGGTTTAGAGGAACCCGTCCAGATTTTCAACCACCAGGACTATTGAAGAATAAATAGATTAGCAATAACTTTGAATTGATCCTCAGAATATAGAACCTACTCTGCCTAGGCCCAGTGCTTGAGCACTGCATAAGCATATGGCAACAGCTACCCAAAAGACAGCGCCTCCGCTGCTCTTTAGATATTCCTTGTAAACTCCCCATTTGACTTGACCTATTTCACGTTCTTCCGCCTGTACAAAGGTGGTTGTTGGTTTTTCCCGATTAGAATCTTTCCTTGATGCCCAGGCCATGGTTGAATGGCTGCCCATGCCATCTCGAAAGGAGCTGCTTCTCCTGCGGAAGCTAAGTGGCGCAGGAGCTCCTGATTTGGTAACTCCTGATGCAGTGCTCCGAACCTTGGTAAGCGTGTTTGTGTCGTCTATCTCGTCAGGGTGGCCAGCTTGTATCATGGCGCCGTCTTCAAGCACAACCATATAACTTGTCTTGGGCATGCAAAGGGCAACATGATGTGTCGCTAGGATCCGTGTCCTGCCTTGACCGAGCTCTCCTGTAAGTGCTTTTTCAAAGATATGCCGGCCGACGTGGACGTCGACTGCACTGAAGATATCATCCTTATCTCAAGCTTAGCTAAACATCTGTAACGGTACTGTGAGGCAAAGATAACACTCACCAGAACGAGTATTCCTGCCCTTGAGTATAATGCTCTGGCAAGAGACACGCGCCACCGCTGACCACCACTCAAGTTGATGCCACGGGGCCCAATTTCAGTCATGTCACCATCAATCAGAATATGGAGGTCATCGGTCAAAGCGCACACGTCAAGGACCTTTTTGTACCTCTCAGCGCTGTAGGGACATCCAAATATGATATTATCCCTCAGTGTTCCGTTCTCAATCCACGGTGACTGCGCGACGAAGGCTACCAAGGATGGAATAATCCAATTGTCCGGCGTTATGGTGTTATCTGGTGTATGGTAGACTGTAAAAGGGGGCATGGGAACGCTGATAGAGCCATACACCAGGTCAGCCTCTCCAAATATAGAACCCAAAAGCAAGCTTTTGCCTGATCCTGTAGGACCGCAAACTAAGCTGAGTTCCTTATTAGGGAATGTTAGGTTGATATTTTTCAGGATAAATCGGTCTTCCAGGTTAGAGGTATCTGAAGGCCAGGCGATGGATGCATTTTGATAGGTGATTGAGGACGAATCTTTGCGGTATTCCTCCTTGTTCGGAGAACTAAGATAGCTTTCAAGACGTCTCAAACTCACCATGCCCTCGATTACCCCGGTAATGACTATGGGTATCATTGATAGCGAGTCCTCAAGCTCAAAGAATACTTCCAGAGAGGCAAATGCAACGGAGGCGGTAAGTTTTCCTTCAAAGATAGCATACACCGCCAAAGCGACTGTAGTCATCATCGTTGGAACAGCACCCCAGCAGAAAATCATGCCAACATCTATTAGGGGAGATAATTAACATTTATCCTAAGAGTTGAGGAGTGCTGGGTCCCTAGTACTTACCGTACAAGCACGATCTCCATACTTCATTCATTTCATTCAATCGCACGCTCATAATTCTGCTTTGCCATTCTTTTTCTAAGGCTGCAAATTTTATTTGACGAAGGCCATGAAGAGCTTCTGAAACCACTCCTGTTTTGGTATCACGCGCTGACATGAGCCGGTCCTATTATTATATCAGTTTTACCGCTTCAACTTGTTCTGGTATTGTATCCCATTGGATTTGTACCTGTGTTTTAGAGTAAGCCTTCGATAGCCAGGCATTTAATGGAGCCAGAATCGTAAAGATAAGCATTGCGGCCAGTAAACTCTTCCATCTAAAAATTGTTAGCCTGAGGATCATAAATTTATGCATACGCTACTTACTTGATAAGCTTGAAAAGAACCACCAGAGAGAGGATGAACGTGCACGTAGAGAGTATAATCGTGCTCATAAAAGCAGCTGACAGACCCACCTCCTCACTACCGTCCTTGTTAGCAGACCTTCTACCACATAGCGAATTCACAGCAAAAAATCGTAGACCTACGCATCGATGCCCATGAGGTTGATGATCCACTGTTGAGTACCCTTTTTCTCTGAGTCTTCTTTATCAACTTCCTCTTCATTTCCATCAACCTCTTCATCCCCGTCTTCATCTGCCGTTGATTTTTCCGCGCCTCTGGTATCCTTTTTGAGCATTGCTTTCGCAAATACTGCTGCACAAAGCTGGGCTTCAATGCGGAGAGCAAGCTGAGAGTCACCAACCCAGCGCATCCAGGTACCTGTCCAACATGACAGGATCAATCCAACAGCCAGTATCAAGGTCCAAATCCAGTTGTCAATTCCTATGTTCTCACCCTCCTGCTTCCGCTCGAGAGAGTGGAGAATGAAGTACATGGAAACTTTTGGCACAAAGTTAAGCAGTGCCTCAGTGGCCGTCAGAATCCAGTGTTTGGCGAAGGTGGTATAGTGCAAGCCAAATATCTGCCGCCAGAGTGCCTGGGCCGGAGAACGTTCGGAGAACTTGGCCAACAGGTTCTCCGAACGTGTATAGTGGTCCATCCGAGGCAGTTCATGGATGTCGATGCTAGGGTTCTTAATGATGTATTTTACCAGATGGCCCGGCCAGGCAAAGGTGAACCGTGAGAGTGCAGACGCGGTGTATTGCCGATCAACCACCTTGTCGTTGATAAACACATCCGGGCGCCTCGGCAGGCAGAGACAGGCAAAGAGCAGACAGGCAGTGGCCACCAACTGAATGATCCAAATAGCCACTTGGAATCTGGTCAGGTTGTCATAATGAGCCGGTGTCAAAAGCCGTACATCTAGGAAACCTGACATGATGAATTGAGCCACCGAAGCAAGAGATGCATAGCTAGCTATTCGAAACTGGCTCGCGTATTCATGCTTGAACGAAAGTGCCATCACATGTGGTAGAAGTAGTACCTATGGAGCGTATCAGTAAGGCGTGGAAAAATCGTGGAGGGAGAAAAAAAAAAGTGCATACAAAAGTCCCAAATTGAAACCAGCTCTCGACTTCGCTATAGCGGACTGAGTCCTGGGTCGTTGAAATGACAGCTTTAACTGTCGATGCGACTAAGCCTACCACAGACGCCGTGTAGATAGCGGTCATCTGGACAGTAGTCGAATAGGATGATATCGATTCTTCCGTAGCTTCTCCATCCTGGTCTTCTGGCAGTGACTCCAGGCTGGTATATGATCCATGCCAAAGCTTCTGGATGATGCTATTGAGCGCTGGCAAAGTAGCTAGAAGTATCAGTACAGCTGCGGCAATTCCGACGCTCACAGCGACGGGGTCGATGTTCGGCGACATCGTGAGCAGCTACAGAGACTCAAGTCACACCACCCTGGTCATGAGATGAAGGTAGAAGGATTTTTGACGGTCGCTGTGATGGCGAGAAGAGAAGCTCAGCTAGCTATGTACCAGTGAGAAGCGTGGTGGTTTTGTAGTTTGACTAGCTAGCAGTCGATGACGACACGGCGAAAAAAGGCAACCAAGCTGGACGAGGAAGCGGGCAAGAGCAGGAGAAAATCGAAGCCAGCATGATCGACAAGACACGCAGCTAGTCAACTGTCTTTAGGAGCACGGCGTCCATCTAGATGGCAGCGTTCTAGTGTTTTGTGATACAAACAAGCAATGGCAGGGAAGAAGCTTCAGGCGAAACGCAAACCAGCAGGCTCGCTACTTAGTTAACGAGCCCGCCAGCAACTCACCAGCTGGCAGCTCGCTGGCTTACGAACTGGTCCACCCGCGGGCTGTCCCGATTAGTTCTCCGCAGGGGTCAAACACAGGACAAAAGCTGTCGTACATTGATGTGATTCAGCTAGTCCGTGGCTGGGCATGACAGGAGTTCAGCTGAAGCCCATGCAATACGCCATCACGGCGACGGAGACGATGCACCCGGTGAGTCACTCGAAGCCACGGCTGAAGAAAAGACACGATACTTTGAGGCTCCGGCGATGACCGGGAGAAGAGTCAGAACGAGTGATGCTGCGGTTTCTCCCGTAACCATGAACTGGCTAAACAATAAGACATGGACACAGTCAACTAGTTATCGGGAAGCCCACATCGATGTGGCCAGGAAGACGCACCAAAGGAACACAGTCACTCGCATGAGAAAGCAAAGGCGATGCGAGATGTTAGAGTAGTTATGGCTGTACAGGGGCGCTATCGGTACCCAGGATATCCATTGGTTATGTACCTTGGTTTCGAGGGTCCTTTCCGTTGGTCGATAGCAATATGGCGAATTGCTTGCTTGGAGGACAGGGGGAGCCTGCAACTATTGTAAATACTAAGGAAGCCGCATACATGTATGTAGTAGATAGAAAAGGCGAGTCCTCATATTCAGTAACTGCATAGAACTATAGTCGACAAAGGTACATGCACACACGGACTTGAGGGAAAGAGATTCAAGGGTGTAGCTTGCACCCAACACATGGAGCAGGCGGTAGAGTACTCTGGTAAACATCCGGCCGTTGCTTCCCCGAAACGTTCAGATAGCCAACGGCGCCTTTGTCCAAACGGAAGATTGCATGATCCACCAGGGTGTATGTTCCGGGAACAACCAGTTTCAGGTCCACTATGGTAGAGCCGCCTGGAGGAACACTGGTAGTGGGAACCCAGCTAGCAGGCGGACTCACCACGTCACCGTCGCGGTATAGCTTCGAGAATGTAGTGCCGATGACATGAAAGGCGCTGGTCAGGTTTGGACCCGCATTCCCGAAGAATATGCGCACCGTCTCTCCGCTCTTCGCTTTTAAGGGCTGGTCTCGAGTCAACGCAGACTCGCTGCCATTGAAAACCACAAGGCTCGGGTTCTCCTCAAGTGCATTAGGGTAAGAGAATTCCACAGTCGATGAACGTTTGCCATTCTCCAACATTCCGGGAGGTTCGTGGTAGAACTCACTCTGCATCACATAATACTCGCGGTCGACTGGGGGCAGGTCTCCGTCCTCTGGTTGTACATATATCAGCCCATACATACCGTTGGCAATGTGCACCGGGACTGGCGCCGCAGCACAATGATACACGTAGAGACCTGGATGCAACAATTTAAACAGCCCGGTCTTGCTCTCCTTCTCCTCGGCAGTCGTAAGTGCTGCACCTCCTCCTGGTCCTGTGAATGCATGACAATCGATGTTATGCGGGTTGCCCGTCACATCGTGGTTGGTCAGTGTTAGTTCCACTACATCGCCCACTCGAGCCCGTATAAATGGGCCAGGGACATTGCCGTTGAAGGTCCATTGCTCATACTTGTACTGATTGGATAGCTGAGTCGTTTTCGTGCTTGTGGTTAACGGCACCTGCAGGAGCACAGGGTAATCCCTCGTAATTGATGGTGGGACGTGTGGTGCAGTCGTGAAAACTGCAGTCTCTTTAGGAAGTTTGGAGTAATCAGCCGACGCCTCCGCGAAGAGATCGACACCGGTGTTGGATTCTATGGTAAATATCTCCCTTGATTTCTCTTTCCGATTCCTCGAAATAATAACTGAACCGACTGCGACGGTAGTGGCGATCCCTACCAGAATTGCAAGCGGAGTGTTGTTTGCTTCGGAGGCTCCTGAGCTCTTCGAGGTGTAGGTTGATACCCTCTGCAGCGGCAGTGAAACTGGCTTTTTTGGAATGACCGAGTAGCAACCAACAGTGGATAAGGTGGAGAGCTTAGCTCTTAAAGTTATCCTTCCTAAGGACACCCGAAAGGGTAGGCACAATGGCTTCATGGGTACCATATTTAAGAGTTAGATAATCCGGGTGTCTTCTCGCGATATTTGGACTATATAGAGAAGATGAAGGAACCCAGCCATAGAGAGGCAAAGTCTTGAGGCTTTATACTATGGATGTGGGATAGTAGTAACCCTCAGTATAAGTAAATCCATAGCCTTGAGCAGTCTATCGCTTGAGCATGCAGTCATAGTAGAAAGATCTGCGGTGTCATCGTCGTGAACTGGTTGCATTATTGCTGCGGATTTGGACTCAACGGTTGGAGGCAATACCCAATACTGGCCCTTGCACCTCACTCGTGACCAATGGTATGTATGTGAGAAGTTCTGCATATTCCACGTCTGACACGCGAGTTGATTCCTCATCCTCGAGCACCTGATGTAGCGGTCCAATAGGGAGAGCAGGGTTTGCCGGCCTCTCGGGGTTGGAATGCTCGAAACCGAGAGAGATCTGCAGAACGGTGTAACAATTCTATACATCTTCAAAGAAGCTGGCGTCTCTCATGAGGTTCGGTTGTAAGTATATGTCGAGTCCGCACGGATAAATATTGCCGGGCATTGGCATCGGTGCTTAGGCCGTCTAAATGTTGCATGAGACTCCGTTCCAACCGCATGATTTTGTAGCCTAGTACCCCAGACTTGGAATAGCACAGTCTCGTTTAGAATCTAGACTCGCTTCGCGGTTTGGAAACAGTAGAGAAGGACTCCCCTGTATGCCGTAGTTATGGCACCTATACGTGGCTTTAACTATGCAGAAGCGGTTCAACGTCCAACCAAATTGATCTCCTCTCATATGGTGCAGGCTGGAATACAGAGCAGAACAAAGCCTAAGTACCTCAGTGTAAAGGGTCTGAAGATGCCATAGAATCGTCATCGGCTACTCGTATCCGAGAAGCACGATTGGGGTATCATGATGTGCTTTTCGTGAGGACAACAGGCATCGTAATAACTAATGGTTAATGCTGCATAAATTAATTGGATGGTTAACTAGTTAACTGATAGGACGGTTTTTTAAAAACGAATAGTTATCGGGTGCAGGGAGAATAAGTAGATAGTATCCAACAGTTGCAAGCTCGATGTCGAGGTTGATTGACGTCGATATTAGGTCCCTCGTTGCGGTCTTGGCTTGTTTCTCCTTTCGGCATCTCGTCCGGGCTCATCTTAAAAAACTCCCTCTAGGAGACACTTCAGGCGATATCGTGGATAACCACATATCATCGTCCATTCTGTCTACGTTGACATTCTGGCTCTTTATATTATACCAAAACGTTATGGATATGCTTTATGATGATCTGGCCTGGGAGCAAAGCGACAACTAATGTTTGATGCCTTAAAAGGGCTACAAATCCTGATGTCTTGATCGTGGTTATCGCAACCGAACATCTGACATCCCGGCCGAAAGATCGCGCTCTTATAACAAGTGTCGGTGCATTCAATCTTTTTTTTTTTTTTTTTTTTTTTTCGCTATCGTATGGAGTTTGACGATGGGTTTGTCCTTTCTGGCCGTGGCATGTTCCCCAAGGTTCTAGAAGGCCGAAGCGGAAGTTGCTGTTATGCAGTATATCAAGGCAAACACAGCGGTTCCTGTCATATCCATTCTTGACTGGGGTGTGGAAGGCCCCTGTGGCATGGAACCGTACATTTTTGAAGGAGTTCTTTTACAGCGCATCCAATCTTAAAGAGATCTTACAGGGTGCCTGGCTGTGCTAGAGGCGACTGTCTTACGCTTGACCTGATGACTGATATCAACTCTGGAGTTTCTCTACGCCTAGGGGAGATATTTGCTACAGCTATTTAAATGCTCATTCGACAAGATCAGTTCTCTCTCAGCCCAGTCTGATGGCTAAGATATTACGAAACGACCTTTAACAATGAACATAAACGAGCCTGTGCAGCTTGGAGGCTACCCATCGCCGAACTCCAATCGCTACCCTTGCAGAGACCCAATATATCCATTTATTAACCCACCGCAATGATAATGTCGAGCCAGAGGAGGATTGCTGTCTAAATACTTAGTCAGAAGGATCCTATTCAACCACTAGGGCAGCCGGTCCATCTACGCCTGAATGAATAGGGCCATAATGAATTCAGGCTTTTCTGTGATGACATTTCCGGCCAAGTAATGTTCTTGTCGATGAACATTAAAAATCTTTCCTGCCATAGATCAGGACTTCACTCATGGTGTGTCCCCTGGGTTCACTAATAGTCCTATGGTGGCTCCTTTTGGAAACACCCGAAGATTGACCTTTGGGTATATCTGGCCCGTCTATAGTTTACGACTCACGGCTTCAATCTGTTCTTCGAGGTATAAAGACCCAGGAGAACATCACTATTCGCAATGGACACTCATCTAAAGCGAAACGACTCTCCGAGAAAAATGAAAATAGCTGGAAATGTGGCACTTCCTGGGTTATATACGGGCTACGTAGGAGCTGGGCCGTTGATAAAGTCCAGCTATTCGTTGCCTAGTCATTTTTTGGTGGGAATGAGACGCCCGAGCAGAGAAACCGGTTGCTGGAGACGAGGATCCAGTTCACTGGAAAAGAGCGCAGAGAAGTGGCACAGATCCGTTCAGTAAAAGCTAAGTGAGAAGAACTGTGACTACGCTAGACTGCACAATAGGTTTTTTGGGCTGAAAGTGATACATCTTAAGGCAACAAAGTGACTATCAATCGAGTCAAAAAAAAAAGCCATCTAAAGCTCACTTCCTTTCCAACATCTTCGCAAGCACTTAAGGTGAGATCGGGTGACTAAGCAGGCGAACATCCTCCGCGCTAAGCCCTTTGCGGTAGGCGGCAAACTCCCTCAGAGCAAAAGCGCAAAAGCAAAGCTTGGAGCTTCCAGTGAGAAACGAGAGAGGAAAGCAGCCAGCCTTCTGCAGCAAAAACGATACTTACCTCTGGTAACAACCACGTCGACGTGCTTGTTACAGCTGCATTTTCCCTGTCTTCTCCGTGCTCCTTACAAATCCCCGTTTTCCTCGCTCGAATTTCGAGTAGTTACTTGAAGCTCAATCCTGTGGCTCTAGTTATGGAGGGCAGGACTGCGGTGGAAGCTCCAGCCGCTGCGGCGAACGGGACAATGGACACTGGGATGGACATAGATATGGACCTGGACCTTGGACAGCTACCTGAGCCTGATCCGATTGAGCTAGTTAGTGAAGTCTGCACGGTGGGTTCCAAGACTAAGGCAGTGCTAATACTACATCATACAGGAGCCCGTTTCTACTCTGACAGTAGCGTCTGCGATCGCGGGGCAAACCGAGGCTGGAGTAGCCAACCCCAATGACGAACCACAGCTTGAGAAAGTCCATATTCGGGGAGTTGACGAACTGACTACGGATGATATCAAACGTTTTGCTGCCGAGCATTTCACCTTAGAAGAGCCTGAGCGCATTGAGTGGATAGATGATACCTCGGCAAACATTATATACAGCTCGGCAGAAGTGGCATCCAAAGCCCTATCATCATTTACTCAGGAGAATGTCGAAGATGCAGTTACTAGCTCGCCCTCACTTCGCCTTCGGACGGCGAAGGCACTGTCTTCTCACCCCGATTCAGTTCTACAGGTCCGGCTGGCTGTCAAGTCGGATCGAAAGAAACATCGCGCATACGAGGCTAGCCGCTTCTATTTGATGCACCCAGAGCACGATCCTCGAGAACGGATGCGGAACGAATTTTCCGGCAGAAGACTTCGGGGACCCAGAGGTGATAATGATGGTGATTATCGGAGAAAACGATTTGATGATAAAGAGCACCGTCGACGCAGAGGCCAAGCCAGAGACGATAATTTCGATGTTAGTATGTACGATGACGACGCGGACCGTGGGCGACGTTCTTCCAGTGGTGATATATCTAGTGCTGGTTCACATAGCAGGAGCCGAGTAAGAAGGAATAACCGTGACCTTTTCGACGATCGTATGGAATCGCTGGAAGGGCGACTTAGGGACCGCAGTGCTTCACCTTCTAGGGCAAATGGAGACGGACCGGATCTTCGACTTGCTGGTGGCTCATCGTCTAATAGGCGTTTCCGTGATCGACCCTCTCTTTCTGGCCGTGACAGTAGGGATAGGTCCCGTTCTAATGCTGGCAAAGAGCTTTATCGTTCTGGCAACAACGCAGGTGATGAAGCCACAAGAGGGAGGGAATTGTTTCCCAACAAGACTGCTTCAAGCTACCTAAAACAAGAGCTACTGATGAATACTGTGTCTCCACCAGCCAACACAGTGCATCGTCGATCCGATGCTTTTGATGCTGCTGACGAAACAACTGATCTGTTTGCCCAGCGGATGACTGTTCCATTTGTGGATGGTGCTAATGATTGCGCTAAACGTTCCACCAAGCGTAATGTGGAGTTGTTTCCAGATTCAACAAAGGACCGGTCTCAGAGTTTGAACATCCGTGGCCTATCGTCGGAGAATAATGGAGTTTCTATTCGAGGGGCTGCCTCTGGTGGGATATCTATAAAAGGGGCAGCAAACGTGAGAGAACTTTTCCCATCAAAGTACACTGGCAACGAAGGGAAAGAGTTATTTTCAGATACCCTCGAAGGACGAGGGGGGAGGAGAAGACGCGCAGAAGATATGTTTGGTTGATTGGGGCTGGCGCTCAATCACTTGGCCGTGTCCACCATTGCATTGGACGCACTCTTGATACCTAAAGCAGGCTTTTGATTTACTAATTGTAATGAAGATGGGACGAAATTGAAGTTATTTAAAATAATATATAATCTAGCAATGGCGTTTGGGTTGGAATTCTATCTAATTTGCATACGACTGATGATACATACTTTGAGACTTAGGTTCAGATAATCGGATTGACTGAGCTGTATTGTTATAGCAATGTAGTGTCCTTCAAGGAACAATATGTAGCCATCGTTCCATGCACCTCTGCACCATGGGGAAGGGAGACAGGGTGTTTGGTAATTAGATGGCAGTTCAATATTGGCACGTAAGAATAAATCCTTCAGCAATCGGACAGATAATGAACTCCGCTGCTGTACACACATATGCCTGGTCAAGGTAACCAATAAGGTAAGGATACAGAATGTAGCCTACCTTCCCACTAGATTGTGAATTAAGAGCTGCAACTTGGATCGATAACCACAAGTAACCACGCATATCGGCCTGGAAATCTGCAAGCAATTGTGAA
Organism: Trichophyton rubrum CBS 118892; assembly: GCF_000151425.1. Lineage (NCBI taxonomy): Eukaryota > Fungi > Ascomycota > Eurotiomycetes > Onygenales > Arthrodermataceae > Trichophyton > Trichophyton rubrum. The sequence goes on along the minus strand of NW_003456422.1, from coordinate 442,374 downwards.
ATGCAAGACGAGAGTTGAAATTTGAACGTTTCTTTTTCATTACATCTCCTTCCGATTACCCTTGTAATGGGAGGTAGAAATGAGCTCTATCTCGACATAAGACACATGACGAATAGATAGCACGGTGGATGTCAAAAAAAAACAATTCCCGTTTTCTTTTGCTGTTAAATAAAAGGCCGATATGATGCATGTCCCGTTTATGCGGAGTCCCGCTTGCCCTCCTTAACCTCCTTCTATAGAATATATTAGCCTGAAATTGCCTTGAAAAAGTCGGCATGTATTCGTACCAATGCCTTCATGGTTCCGTGAAGAGCATGTCTGTGGTTTCTTCGGAACTTGGGGTCTGTGCCCTTGAGAGATGGGTAGCGGTCAGTCTTTGGCTTCTTGATACTGTATTATCCAAAAATTGTATTGTCAGTTATGTCCCACTCTGAGCCCATTTTTTTGTATGTCCAAAAATATTCGCCGATAAGCGCTGTATGTAGAGCAACAGTTCTTCAATCGCATGGCGGCGCAGACAGATTCAACTCGCTTTGGCTTAGGGGTTTAAATATCGACGTACCCGTTCCTATGGGCCTTCTTATTCTGATTGTGTTGCGACGAGTTCTTGGATTCTGTTCGTTTGAGATAAGCTGTTAGCGGTTGCAATTCGCTCTAAGTGCTTCGAAGAGCGCCAGTTTTAGGAAGCAGATTTCGCGAAGAATCGCAACTTTGGCGGAAGGGCAAACGTACTGGCCATCTTGACGGTCTGGCGGCAACTTTAACGGTTGATGTAAGAAGGTCGTCGTTGTCGAGGTGAACTTTTTTGAGGAAGCTGCGACCTTCAAGTTGTTTGTGTGGATGGGCTCGCTTACGTTGGCGCTGGAGGCGCTAGTCCGGATTAGGCCGCAGTTTCACCACTTTGCTCTATCAGAATCTCATTTACACCCAACATGAAGAGCAGAGAGGAGATAATGAAATGAATTGATAGCAAGGGAGGAACTACTTGAATTTATATATATTATAGGTACAGATATATTCTGCACAAATGCGGTTTATACCTCTATCTACGGCAACGTATCGGTTGAGCAGCGGCTAAAGCAGCACCAACTACATATCACGTGATTGAATCCGCGTCCCAAAACGGCTTAGGCCCGAGACGTCCCGAAAGTTCAGCGACTTCAAGCATCGCAACATCTCAACGCCAGGACGACCTTCAACATCCCACTCGAAGCCCATCCCAAGGCCAATTGCAGCCATGTTCTCTTTCCGCTTTGCCAGACCAGTCTTTAGGACCGGAGCCACCGCTCTCCGCGCTCCTCTGTCCCAGAGAACCTACGCCACGGCTGTTGCAGACAAGCTAAAACTGTCTCTTGTCTTGCCCAAGGAGGTGCGTTATAAGAATCTTCGGCTCCCCTCATTCCCCATCGATGCGCTATGTCAGCGTAATATGCTCTTGAAATGACTTGGGGTGTGATATACTGACAAGTTGGCTCGGAATAGACCATCTTCAAGTCCGCCGATGTGTACGTATTATAACCTCAAACCCATCCAACAATTCACTCGACAAAGACCCAATTCCCCATCTCCAACCTATAATTGTGATGAAACCACGAAAAACAGCATATGTTAATCGAGTATTTTCACATATTTAGCGTCCAGGTCAACATTGCCGCCGAGTCCGGTGACATGGGTATCCTCTCCAGCCACGTTCCCAGCATCGAACAATTGAGGCCCGGTCTCATCGAGATCATCGAGGAGGGCGGTCAGACCAAGAAGTTCTTCCGTATGATATAAATCTTTCATCCAACTCTTGTTCCATATCTGTAACTTGATATCAAGCCAGCCGGAGTCTTGGCATCGATATCAAGTTTTTTATATTGGATGTATTTGGCATGTACTGATGTGATATTCTTCTGTTTTAGTTGCTGGTGGATTTGCCGTTATGCAGCCAGACTCCAACCTCAACATCAACGCCGTTGAGGGTTTCCCTCTTGATGCCTTCAGCGCTGATGTGAGTTTCGCTTGCCCTTATCTCTCTTCATGCCCTCGGGAATAAATATGAGATGAAGATACGGGGGTAAATACATACAATGGGACAACCAGCTAATAAACCGACAATAGAACGTCAAGTCCCAGCTGGCTGAGGCCCAGAGACTCGCCTCCGGTACTGGAAGTGAGAAGGAAATCGCCGAGGCCAAGATCCAGGTAGAGGTGCGTTACAATTCACGACCCCGTTGTTTTCCATTCTACCCTGTCAGTCAATGGATACGTACTAACATGCGACTTCCACCTGCTTCAGGTCCTCGAGAGTCTCCAAGCTTCTTTGAAATAATAGAGTTGTAGGATGTATATATTCCGTTTCATCCCGACTGACGAAAACCCGTTTCTCTCACTGTTGAACCTGTAGAATAATAAACAGTAGCTGTTTTCTCTAAACCCCCAAAGAATTTTCGCATACATTTACGACGCTTTTTTTAACATGCTGATCGTAGTTGCTGTTTTTGATATACAATATGTTTCATTTCAAGAAGTAACGTAAATAATACATATCTATTCCGCGTAAAATCAGAATCAGTATCAAAGAATAAATCAGGTTTTCCTCAATTCATTTCTTCCCAGGTGAGAATATGACTGGCTTTGCATATGTTTGGCATCCATGGGAAGTAAACAGGCAAGGAATAAATCAAAGAGCCGGCCACCTCGCACGCTACCTACCAAAACAAAGGAAAAACATACATATATACCATAAACTCATCGTGCAATAAAAGTCAAGTCAATGGACATGAGCAGAAAACAAGAGGACAAATACGGAACCGGGCAAAAAGGGGCAAAAAAAAAAAAAAGGAAGCAGGACGTGATAAATCGTGAATATCAGCCTGATAAAAAGACATGACAGTATTTATTAATCCAGGGGGAAAGCCATGTACATGGATACAAGAAGAAGGCATCATTATATCCTTTGACATTAATTTGGGGGTATCATTTTCTCACTGTTATTTTGATTATTTGATTTTTTATTTATCTGTTTAATTTTTTTTTTTTTTTTTTTTTGATTTATAGCTTAGTCGGTTGGTGAGCCGATTATGTCCAATCGACACTATGCTGGCGTTGGGATCTGGCGATTCGTCGTTCTGCACGCCTTCGACCGCTTCTGCTGGCGTAGCTACCGCTTAGGTCGGTGCTTACCGTGCCTGGGGAATGGAGGCCGGCATGGCTTATGGGGAGTGGAGGCGGAGGAGCGGGGATTGATGATGGAGCTGCCACGGATCCGGGGGGATGAGCTGAGGATTGAGGCATTGGGGAGTGTGGAGGGTTGAGTTGGGATTCCGGTACTTGTGAATGTGAAGGTACGTGTGAGTGAGCTGGTGCTGGTATGGGTGAATGTGAGGGTGCACGAGACTGCGACGGTGGGTGTAGCTCTTCCTGCGCCTGTTGGCGCTCGCGTTCTTCGACACGACGCCAGTGGTCGTCTTCTGAGAACGAGCCCTCTCGGCCCTGACGCCGGTGCTCACGACGACGAGCTTCACGCTCTGCTCTCTTTTCTTCCTTTGTAAGCTGTCGTAATGTAACATGGCGTCCCTCAGGTTTGACCGTTATGGCAACTTGAGGAGAGTCGTATGCGTCTTCTCGATTTCCGCTTCGTCGCCTGTGGCCTGATCCGGCTGTTTCAGCAGCGCCTGCCACGGCAGTGCCTACACCGAGTGTGGATGGGTATCTGTGATGACTGCGGTGTTTGCGTCCGGGACTGGGTGTTCTATCGGTAACTGAGGAGGCGGCTGGCGGAGGTGGTCGTCCAGCGGTGCCTGATGGTCCAGGAGCAGCGTCAGAGGCCACTAGCTCGCTGGATGGGGAATGAGGTCTGTCATAACGTCTGTCCCCCTGTTGTTTGCGTTTGCTGTTTGCCCGGGCAATTCGTTCATGTTCAAGGTCTTCTTGCCGTATCTGCTCCACTCGACGGTCTTCCTTTGATTTCCGGCCGAAGAAGCTCTTCACGGCAGCAAAGGCGCCTGCTCCAAGGAGGGCGTTGCGCACGGGATGTCCACCGCCACCGCCGCCGCCAGGCCTGGAGTCCTCGGTGTGGGTATAATAGTCAGTATCTGTGTAGGAAGTGGTTTGATCTTCACTGGGAGCACCATGGTATTGGCCATGGTGTCGATGGGGCGGCGGTTGTGGCGGCCGACCTTCCTCCACACGGCTGATAGAGTCATCATAGCTATCTGTGACTGTGTGCGCAGGATGGTAGCCCGACTCGGAGTAATCATCCTCACGGCGCTTGTTGAATGCCTTCTTTCCCAAGCCCACCAAGCCAGCCAGAGCACCTATGCCCAACAGCTTCTTCCCCCAGCCCCCATGATGCGACTCCTTTTCATTGATATAAGGGGTAACTGCCGTGTCAGGGGATCGACTGCGGCTTCTGCTCCGGCTTCTGCTTCTACTTCTGCTTCTACTCCGACTTCGACTTCTTCCACGACCACCACGCAGCTGGTTACCCAGCATCGCTAGTCCAGCACCTGCAGCTCCGGCAGCTGCTAAACGACCAAAGTTTCTATGGCTGCGTTCGTCGTCGTCAATGACTTCGGGCCCGTAATAGTGGCCTCGGGGGTCATATCCAGCACCAACACGGCGTTCATGGAGGTAAGAGAGGATGATGTAGGTGACAAGCAAAGCGAAAGCAGCCAATGTGAAAAGGATAAACAGAGAGATTGGAGAGCCGTATAGAGTTAAGCCTAGCGGGATCTGAGCAATTCCAAGTAAGGCTAGAGCGCGCCCAAGCCAGTGATGGATCTGGTACGGGGGTAAGCAGTAGTCATAGCGGTTAGCGGATTTGGTCTAGAAGATGAAAGATTGATAGCCGGGTGATTGGTCAAGCATACCATTAGTTTCAGAGAAAGGTGCAGCCTGCGCTTTCCCTTGACATGACCGTGGATGAACCAACCCCAGAAAGTCTGCGCAATGACCATGACGTATATAGCAAGTCCAATTCCATGGTGAGGGTTGGTCAGACTTCTCTTGGGACCGACTGCGAACCATCCGAGGGTAAACACGACAGTGGTGAGAAACAGAGTGAGGATCTGCATCCATATGTGTAGCCTTAGAGCCCAGTACGAACTCCTCGAGTAGAAGCGGGCGAGCAGGATGGAGATAGGTACGAGGCCGAGGAAAGTGATTGCCGCAAGGGCACCGTGAGCCCGTATAATAGAATGGTATCCGGGCAAGTTCTTAAACCTATTTCCCATTCCTAGAAGACGTTAGCCAGGCGTAAGCAAATGAAAGAATAGGAGAAGGGGGTACCATTGTACTGCATGGCCTCAAAGTTGAGGCCCATGAGATTGGGTAAGAGGAAAGTGTTGCGCTGCGAGTCCCATGTGCCATCGCCGACATTGAGCACATTGGAGGCATATGTGCCTGTCCCCGGCGGGCCCAGGCCTGAGTTCGACATGGCAGGCTCAAGAAAGCAGCAGAAGCGACGGATAAGCCAGTAGTTCTTCGCGGCGAGAGCCAGGCAGATCGGTCTAGTAGGAACGCTGCTTGTCGGCGACGGCGGAGGAGATCTTTCAAGATCCCTCGCTCCGACTTAGAGGACCATTCACCTCCTCCGGCCAGTATCTACCCAGTGTGTATTATCCAGCTATCTGCAGTGACCGTGGAGGTGTCCGTCCAGTGGGTATATATCGTGGGTTGGCAGCTGAGGTTGCTGAGATCGAAGGTGGCAGGAAATGTCAGTCCGGGAGAGGAGGAAGATGTCAGAAGGAGAAGTAAAGGGAAAAAAAAAAAAACAAAAACAAGCCAGGGTGGTACAAGGTGGCCAGACGCCGTCAGCAAATATCCAGCGACCAAGTCAGCCCAGCCATCCAAGGATGCATTCGAGATGTATCAAACTGCGACTTCAGCTTCGTCTTTTCGACTTCGACTTTTTCGGAGAAAAAGCGACAACAACGGTTTTCCTCATTCGGTTTAGCGCCGACAACTCATAACCGGGACAACCGCTGAGTAATTTATGACTAATTACTTACATAAGATCTCACGTAAATACTTACTAATATTTTACTAATCCAGGAGAAGCCTCGGCTCAGCGAGACAGCGAAAGACGGCAGGAAAAGCGAAACGCAGGCTTGGATAGCCGAAAGATGGGGAGGAGAGACTTAAGAGACCACTCGAGCCGGCAGGGAGGGCGCAGGAGAGAAAGAGTCTCATTTGCATTGCTCCATCTATTGGCATATCTGGCTATCTAGGTGATCTATTCGGGCGGCACGATGGCGGGAGAAGTTCGGCAGCCCATCGACCAGGCGTCGTTTGAGCGCTACATCGACGCCCAGGTCCCGTCTATCAGGACGCCATTGACCATCAAGCAGGTAAAATTGTTCTTTCTCTCAGCTTGCTATCTGTATATATAGAGTGCAACTAACGGCAGGTAGTTTGGATTCGGGCAGAGCAACCCAACGTACCAGCTCATCTCCGCCGACGGGGCAAAGTATGTCCTCCGCAAGAAGCCACCGGGCAAGCTGCTGTCCAAGACGGCGCACCGAGTCGAGCGCGAGTACCAGATCATCCATGCGCTGGAGAAGACCGACGTGCCCGTGCCGCGGACCATATGCCTGTGCGAGGACGAGAGCGTGATCGGCACGGCGTTTTATATCATGGAGTTTCTGGATGGGAGGATCTTTGTCGACCCTGCCATGCCGGGCGTGACCCCAGACGAAAGACGAGAGCTGTAAGCGGCCTTTTTTTTTTTTTTTTTTTTTTTTCTCTACGTTGGATTGGGTGAAGAAGATACTGACATTATTGTGTGGTGGTTAGATGGAAAGCGGCGGTGCAGACACTGGCTCGCTTCCACCGGGTCGACCCCCGGAGCGTGGGCCTGGACAAGTTCGGGCGGTCAGGCAGCTTCTACGACCGGCAGCTGGCGACGTTCCAGATGATCCACGCAGCGCAGGCGAGCACGCGGGACATCGAGACAGGGCGACCGGTGAACGAGCTGCCGCACTTTGACGAGCTGGTAGCCTTTTTCACGACGAAGAGCAGCCAGCCTCTGGACCGGTCGAGCCTGATCCACGGGGACTACAAGATCGACAACATGGTCTTCCACCGCACGGAGAGCCGGGTGATAGGGGTGCTGGACTGGGAGATGGCGACCATCGGGCATCCGCTTTCAGACCTGTGCAATCTTACGGGCCCCTATGCCAACGTCGAGGGCGGCCCGGCGGAGACGAGGTTCAGGAGCGAGGGGATCGAAGGGCTGCCGACGCGAGACGAGTGTGTGAGGTGGTATGGGGAAGTGAGCGGGTGGGCAGTCAGCGGGCGAGAGCTGGGCTGGGAGATGCTTTCACGCCTGCGGGGCTCGATTATCATGCAAGGGATAGCAGCGAGGTATGCGCTGAGACAGGCAAGCAGTGCGAGGGCGAGGGAGTATGCCAGTCTGATGAGCCCTTTGCCCGCAAGGCCTGGGAGAAGGTCTTGCAACTGAGGGATGCCACCACTACCGGCAGTAGCAGTAGTAGTAGTAGTAGTAGCAGCAGCAGCAGCAGCAGCAAGCTGTGACTAACTCGTTCTTTTCTATGACATGTCTCTGATGCATCCATCCGTGGCCTCTTTACTCCGTGCCCGCCTACGGCTCTGCTGGCCCCCTGTATATACATACATACATATGTATATATACTCCATCTGCTAACAGGACCAACCCATGCTTCATGCGGATGTCTGCCACGTGTCTCTCCTAGGGAGTCTCTCTTTCGGTCCTTTTCTTCTTCGTCTTCTTCCTCTTCCTCGTCGGTGATGTCTGTCTGCCCAAGGTTAAGTAAGACCCGGGGTGGTTCAGAAGAAGCAGTCTCTCCGGCAGGGCTGAACAGGCGCCCTCGGCCTGTCTTTGGACATGTCTCTCCCGCTAATTAGTTGCCTGCTTCCCGTCAGTAAGACAGCAAGGCGTACGGGGTGTGCACTGTAATAAGAACTCAGCTCGGTGGCGTGGCTGAACAGTGGCGAGTGGAAGAAGTCGAAGCAGAAGAGGCTCAGGGGTAACCGAGATATCACCACCACCACCACCACCACCACCAGGAGAGCAGTAGACAGGCAATGATAGTAATATTAACGAGTAGAGTCACAGTCGAGTCGGCCAGCCCGAGGTCTCCACTGGCATCGTAGTAGCTGACTTGGGAGCAGCATCAGGAACTATCAGCAGCACCAACGAATGGAGCCCGGCCAAGGGGCTGAAGAAGACTCAAGGCCGTTTCACGTCAGGGATGCCCTCCAGCTCGTCCGTTTCTTCATGCTGAGTCTCATCATCATCGGCAGCAGCAGCAGCATCGCCGTCCCAGCCCAAGGCATGCTGAGTCCTCTGAGTCTGCCGTCTCCGTCCTCCCTGGCGCTTCCCTGGCCCTCCCCGTTGGCTCCTTTCCAACCGCCCTGGACTCCCTTGAGTTATAACCCGGCGGATGCGGCTGTTCTTTTCTTCTTTTCTCCTTCTCTTCGTCGTCTTCTCCTGCTCTTCTCTTTATGCTGCTGCCTGACGTCTTCCTCCTGAAGTCTGCTGGTACGTTCTCTCTCTCTTCTTGCTCTTCTTGCTCTTCTTCCTCTCTCTCTCGTCTTTCCCTCTGCTATCACCGTCTGCTGCCTTGCGGCTCTGTTGGCTTGTGGCTCTGCTAGCCTTTTCCCGGCTGGGTTTCCGTCTTTCTTCCCGCCGCCGATCCACACACCACAGCCTCATCTTCATCTTCATCTTCATCTTCATCTTCATCATCATCATCTTCTTCTTCTTCTTCGCTTCTTCTTCGCTTCTTCCTCTTCCTCGTCTTCGTTCTTCGACGCATCAGCCTCGTCCTCGTCTCGTCTGGCCCTCGGTCGGCGTGTCTCTCTCTTCCATCCCCTGTCCGTCTCTCTGTCCCTGCCGTCTGCTTCGACCAGATGGCCTGACTGTCAGCCTGTACGTTCCCTGGCTATTCCCTCCTCCTCCTCCTCTTCCTTCTCTTCCCCCTCTTGCTTTCTCTTCTGCCTGTCTGTCTCTTCCGTCTCTTCTGTCCGTCTCTCTCTCCTCTCTCTCTCTCTCTCTCTCTTTCTACGTTGTATCCTCGTTGTCGTGCTGGTCCCGTCCCGTCCTCGCCTGAGGTCGCCTCTTCCCCCAACTGAATACGACCCAGTGAGGCCGTTGGCTCTGTGTCCCTACTTTGTCCCCCTGTCACTCTCCACCGATTCTGCAGTCACTCTCCCTCTCCCTCTCTTGTTCTCTCTCAGTCTACTTCTTCGTGTCTTTTTGCGTCCTCTTCGGTCTCCCGGCAATGTGCTGATAAAGTGCCAGGCCAGACTTGCTAACCCTTCCCAGCCCGTCCGAGAATACCAAAACCAGGAAAAGGAACAGCACAGGAAGGGCAGACACAAAAACACCGAGAAGAAAGGGGGGGGAATAAAGCTCTAGAAGAAGAGAAAAGAAAAGAGGGGGGAAAAAAAAGAAGAAGAAGAAGAAGAAGAGTCGCCCGAGTCTGGCGGAGGTTACCTCGTCTCTCTCTCGCTCTCGCTCTCTTATGTCGCCGAACCTGGACTCGCCCATGAAATGATGAACTACGACTCAGACGACGCCCGGAACCTCTCTCCGCCCCTCGAGAAGCAGAAGATCGTCTACGAGCCGCACGAGTCCCCTCCGCCCTTCATCCCCGAGGACAAGAGCGAGACCTGCAGCCCGGTCGATGCCAACACCAACAGCGGCAGCAGCAACAGCAACAGCAAGCCAGGCGGAGGCGGCCCTGGAGGAGGTGGTGACCGTAAGCGTCGACGATGTGGCAGATCAACCAAGTCAGCGTTAAGCGACGAGCTAATACTGAGGTCCCTAGCTCCCAATGACCCCGAGATTGCCTACAGGTCCAGAGAGGCGCCCCTCAGGCGGGATTCTTCCTCCTGCTCCTCCTCCCCAGTCTCGGAGCATACCAGCGGTGCTGAGGACGCCGCCAGTCTCCAGGACGTCTACGGTGCCCTTCCCCCGGACATTGAGCTGAAAAGACGACTCCAGTCGACGTCGACGTCAGAAGGAGGCGCAGCTAGAAAACCCTCGTCGCCGACCTTGATCTCGACCTCCAACAACCATCACAATAACAACAACTCTGCCGAAAACAACAGTACCAGCGGGCGGGCTTTGTGCGAGGTTCCCGCAGCGCTCTCCTGGCCTCCCTCTTAAAGGACGGCCGCCCCCAGGCCCTCTGTCTTGCGCTCCCGTTCCTGCTTCCGCCTGCCACCCATCAGCAGTGTCGAGCAGGCCGTAGCCGGTAGGATTCAAGTCGGAGATCAAGCATGACCTATCCTCAGAGGCCAACAGCCCAGCGGTCGAGGAGGCCGGCGTGGGCCTCTCCTCGATGCGCGGCGGGACGCTCCAGGACTTTTTTGCTTGCATGTATCGAATCGGCAACAGTCAGGAGTTGAACGTAGG
>NW_003456422.1:407436-431287 GCF_000151425.1 Trichophyton rubrum CBS 118892 | reverse complement strand
ATATATATATATAGTTTATATATATACTCTGTTTGTGTCTCTTCCATCTTGCCATTCCATACCATACCATATCTCCATTCGTTTCGTCTGCCCGGCCCGGCCTGGTTCTATTTCTCTTCATTCGCTTTGGCTTTTCTTATCCTCATTCGTTTCCTTGCCTACTCTATCCATCTTGCTCATTACTCGGTTTGCAAAGGCGTACAAGCATCGGCTGGATCATTCTTCATTTTTTTTTCTTCACACCACGTTGCTTTTTCCTCCTGTGTATTTCTTTAATACGTTCCATTACATCCATTCTATCGACTTTTTTATTTCCCTTTTATTATATTTCGTTGTTTCCTCGCCATCGTCTCGGGAGCAAAGCGAAACACCGCCTCACGAGCAACCCCGTCTCAGCCCCGTCTCCATCCCCGTTCCCGCTGCCATGCCCGCCTCCTCACATTTCGTTACAAGGCTAAAAAAAAAAATCATCGCTCCTTTCACTTTCTTTTTTTGTCTATCGGGGAAGGGGAAATTTTTCCAAAAAAAAAAAAAAAAGAACACGGCCATTATTCATCAATATCATACAACTACCGTCGAGGTCCTGAGACGAGGGTTTCAGGATAGGATTATTAGGATAACGGACACCTTGCAAGTAAAATGGGGGCTACTGAATCATTGAATTGTTGATCTATTTGATTGACGTCGTTCAATAGTAACTAACCAGCTCACAGCCCCGTGTATATATTTATTTCTCCAGTAAAAAAAGAAAAAAAAAAAAAAAAAAAACGAGAGATGGAAGGGCGGGAGAAAGAAAAAATGAATTCATGTGATCCTGATTCTGGTTCTGATTCTGGTCCGGCTCTGCATCCTGCGTGTCTTATATGCCTTCCAAGGTTGCTTCGTTATTTATTGATTTTATTTTCCAGGGGGGTAAAAATCCGATGGCCACCGGCGTGTACGAGGGTATCCATATCCATGGGCGGAAGGAGAACAACTATAGCATGTCCTGCCAGATAAAAAGTAGCGGTAAGGTCAGCATGACCGCATCATACGACCAACTGACAGGCCGGACCAAAGGCAGCCGTCAGTATAGCTAAAAGTAGCTGAAAAAAATAAAAATAAAATAAAAAATGCAATAAAGCAAGGTGAACACACAAATAATACATCAAGCGAGGAGAAAGCGAGGATGGCTCAAGAAAATACCCAAAACCAGCTGGCGCGCGCCCTTCCGTGTTCCTAAAGTAGTTCAAACCAGCCAGCATCATCCTGCCCAGTTATCTATCCAAAAGAAAAGAAGAGGGGAATAGTGTACTATTGTACTACTACTTTCAACAGCTAGGCTCTTTGCCCAAGTAGTGGTTGTCGAGCAGGATCTTGACTCTCAACATCTTCATCCTCACTATCGCTTTCCTTTGACCCATTGCTATTCCGGTAAAGGATGTAATGCTGAGCAATGAAGACAAAGTCGAAGAAGATGCTCACGTTACTTAAACCGAATTTCGCCGGGTTGCCTGTGATACCGCTCCAGTCGTTTTCAAGCGAGGAGTCAATGACCAGCTGTATCAGGGAGAGGATGCCGCCTATCAGATCAAGAAGGATCTGCCATATGCTCCATCCCACCGTTGACTTTAACCGGTAGTTCAAGTACACCTGGGGACAGTACTTGACTACCGTTGCAAGTAACTTGACATATGACATGGTATAGATCTGATGATGCAACCGTCAACCGTCAGCAAAGCATTTGCAGTTGCAGTTTGCAGCAGGGCACAGCAGGGCACATACACCATCTATCCAGGCCCAATCGGAAGCATCATTACCGCCCTTCGACCACGCCAGGAGGAAGACGCCGACTATGCACAGCACGCATCCTACTACCATCCCGGCCACAGGGGCGCTAACGTTCTGGTGCGCCGATGCTTTGAATCCCCATATCATCGGGTAGAATTGGGAATAAGTCAACACGCTCAGCAGGACTGCATGGAAGGCGAACGCAACGTCGTTGGCTCGCACGGTGGGCTCCGGCGCCTCTGGATGACGGACGGCATACTGGTGCCGTATGACGGGTGAGAAGTAAAAGGTCGACGTGTAGACGGCGTAGCAGATGAAGCCGAGCACGTTTGAGGTCGGGAACGAGATGGTCGAGCCCGAGGTGGAGCGACGTTGCCAGTTCTTGATCGGCTGCGGATAGAACGAGAGAGACCAGCAGAGCATGCTATGTAATTTTTTTTCGGCTTCTTTTAGCTATGTGATTCCAGGGCCAGCTTCGGGATGTCTGCCTGTGAGGCTGACGGCCGGTAGCGGTGGGGGAGGGGAGTAAGGGAAGGGCGAGCATACTATATCCATCCCAGAAGCCTGTGGAGTAGTTACATCGTTAGCTTAGTGGTTCCTTTGACTTGAAATATAGCTGCTTGCTATAGCTGAGTGGGCTTGTGAAGCGGTGATGCTGGCGGACGACGTTACCTGGAGACTGCACGCAGGAACCGCACGACCTGGGACGACATGGCGGGCAGGCGGCGAGCGGGCAAGAACAGGCCTACTGCCGTCTGTACTGAGGCGAAAGAGACGGAGGAAGAAGAGCTGTGTATTCCGCTGGCCTCAACCGGTGTCCATCCCGTCGCCTTCTTTTAAGGAGGATGGCCGTGTTTGTGTCTGTGGGAAGTGAGGCATGACCGGCGGACGGTCATTTGTCCTGGACGCCGGCTAAGCTTTTCACTACGACGAGCTGGCTACTTGACTATATAAGTACTACTTTGTTAATAATAATAACTAGTTGATGGCTATATGATAGCTGGGATGGGACTGTATGTATTGCGGTCATGTAGATGTCTGGCTATACTCCGTACAGGCCGCTGCTTCGCTGCTTCGCTGCCCAACTGCCTCCCCGGCAGACATAACTAATAGCAAGCAGCTCGTAACTCACAAGTAGCTCGCTGCTTGACCGATACGTACTTGTAGCTGCCTGGCTGCCTAGCGCCTGCAGCCTTTTGCTTACATGAAGCCGGAAGCCGAAGAAGCGAAAGGCGAGTCATTCGGCCAGAGGAAATTTCCCGGCGGTTCCATCACCCGCGACTCCACGACCAGAGGCCAGCTGGGGGATCCTGTACAGGTTGTAACAGTCATAGTTCCAAAAGGGAGCGTCCATTAGCTAGCGAGATAGCTATATTAACTAACCAGTCCGCCGTGAGTGCCGCCAACATGGCGTCTGACGACCTGGTGCCCGAGACAAAAGTGTTGGCGATTGCGAGTCATGTACGTTGTTGGTTGCCCCCAAAGGCCGCGGTTAATTTGGCGACGGGCCAATGGTGATATCAACCCTGTGCTAACCCTGGCTATGTTGGCTGTCTGAAGGTAGTTTATGGGTACGAAGAAGCCCTCTGCTTGTCCTGGTACTCCCTGCTTTGACAAGGCCATGTCCTACCTTCCACAAGATACCCCCCTCCCCCCGAGCTGGCCCCGGAAATGCACATGAACACCCTTCAATCTGTCTGTCTACATGACTAAATCAGACTGCTCTGACACAGATATGTCGGCAATACAATGGCCACGCTTGCCATGCAGTCCTTGGGCTGCGAAGTGGCTGCCTTGAACACGGTTCATTTCAGTGAGGGGCTCTCCGTCCTGCGGTGCATGTCGAGGAAGACAGGCAAGTAGATACTAACCATGCATAGGCAACCATACTGGATATAGACAGTTTAGAGGGACAAAGTCGTCGGCCCAAGAAATAACCAACCTATACGAAGGGCTACGGCAGAGCTACCTTACTGACTTTGACGTTTTGCTGACTGGATATGCACCCAGCGCAACCGCAGTGGAAGCAGTCGGGGCTATTGCCATGGACCTGAAGAAGAAGGCATCTAAGCAGCCAGGCTCATTTTTCTGGGGTGAGTCGGTGACGATGTGTACGTGCTAAAGTCATGGCCCCTTCTAACAGATGAGAATTAGTGCTTGATCCTGTCATGGGAGACCAGGGACGTATATACGTTAACGAGGATGTGGTGCCAGCGTATAAAGCCCTCGTTCCCCATGCAGACTTGATCTTACCAAACCAGTTCGAAGCAGAGTAAGTCAAGCTGTCCCTTGATCAAATCCACAACCACACACCAAGATTAACAGAATAAAACAAGGTTACTCTCTGGAATAAAAATTACTTCAGCGGAAAACCTGGTGGATGCAGTGACCGTGATCCACCGGACATATAACGTGCCTCATGTCATTGTTACTTCGGTGCAGCTACCTGGGCCGCCATCCTCATCGGCATCATCGGTCATCTCCCTCTCAACAGCAGATAATTCATCCGTCAGCCAAGATGCCCGTCCCGACAACATGCTGGCAGTCTTCGGTTCTACCATGCGATCTGACCGCTCTGCTCGGTTATTTAAAGTCGAAGTACCTCGCCTTGATTGCTTCTTCAGTGGGACGGGCGACATGTTCGGTGCCTTGATGGTTGGAAGACTCCGTGAAGCCGTGTTTAATGATTCACCTGCCCTTCGTGAAACAGCTTCCTGGGTATCTCCAGACAATGTTGCAATGACAGATCTGCCGCTTGCCAAGGCCACTGAGAAGGTTCTGGCAAGCATGCACACGGTTCTGGAGAAGACGATGATTGCTAGGAACGAAGAGCTAGCGAGATATCAGAACGAAGATGAGAATAATGACGCCGAGTTTGCTCACCTCCCAGAGGAAGAACGCAAGGCCGCGCTTGAGAAGAGGGCCCGGCTTCGTGCATCGAAGGCAGCGGAGATTAGGCTGGTGCGCAACGTCGAACATGTAAGACACCCTGTTGTGAAATTCAAGGTGAGGGAGTGGAACCAGTGATCGTCTTCAGCCTGTATATTGCCATTGATGTTGCTTTCTAGCAGCAGGGGTCTCTTATTCTGCCATCTGCGCATAAACATATATACCGGACATTAGAATAGAAACCGAAAATCATAGTTATCTAGAGTTTCAAGTCGTTGAAAAGCTGCTTTTTTAACCTGTGCTTCCGAACCCGCCGGCACCACGTACGCTTTCCTCCAATTGTTCAACTACAAGAACTTCAGGTGTGTAAATCTGTAAGCCGTGTGTTAGCCACTGACTGAGCTGCCAATGCCAGGTTAACTGTTCGATAAACTTACTCTCTCCAGGATGAGCTGGGCAATTCGATCGCCTTCCTTGACTTTATATTATTGCACCACGTTAGCATCATCCCTTCAAGCGGAGAATACCCTATGAATACGACGTACTGGTAAAGTTGACACCGGAGAAATTGAATAGTAACACCTTGACTTCTCCGCGATAATCAGCGTCGATAACACCGGCTCCAGTGTCAATGAAGTTCTTCGACGCAAGCCCGCTGCGGGGCGCTATTCTTCCATCTACCACCATGTCAGCTAGCCTGAAAAGATATATAGACCGAATTTCTTCAGCTAAGCCACTTACAAGTTCCCTCTGGAACAGCAATTGCAAGTCCAGTCGAAACTAACCCCTTGCCTCTGCCGGGAATCACCGTCTCCTTTGCAGCATACAAGTCGTATCCGGCAGCAAAGGCAGAGCCTCGGGTAGGCGCGCGGGCTTCCGGCACCAGCTTCTTGACCTGCAGCTGGCAGGTAGGAGCAGCAGCAGCAACAGCAACAGCGGGTGCAGTTTCGGAAGTCTCTGGAACCGCCATGGCTTCAGTCTTGGGGCGTTTGGCGAGAGGCGAGTTCGGTTGAGAAGGGGCGGTGTGAGCGAGAGCCTTGACACCCGGGGCAGCAGCAGCAGCAGCAGCAGCAGGGGGAGGTGTGACTTCTTTGGAGTTTGTCATTATACGTTGAGCAGGCTACTCTGTCAATTCATCAAGTCCGCAACCGCGTTGTTCAGCTTATCTGGAGGTCAAAAAAGCACTTTATCTTCGTCTTTTATGGCGGTGGCCGTGTGTTTGCTGGTACGCGTCCGTCACGTGAGGTAAGCTTCCGGCGTCCGCGCCCAAACAATATCCTGATATAACATGCCATACTTAGTAGTAATACGTCTCCTGGGGTCTGCACCGCACGAACATCTAGGTAGTACATGTCTTGGTGATCTGGGTACGGAGGTATTGCATGTCTGCTCAGGTTAACGCTACGGAGCAGATTTCTACGATAGGCAAGCCCTCAAAAGGTCTGTTGCACCATTTTCCAGCACGCAAGCACCGTTACGCAGCTGTTGTGCCGGGTTATTATCGGATACAGCCAGATGCACCCGAGAAACAGCCGGTATTGGCCACTCGGACGCAGCCCTGAGAAGCCTCCGACTGATGTGCAGCCCTTTTCCCAAGGGTCGAGATTTCGGGTCGAACGACCTAAGGGCGGCAGTGCCTGGAGCATATTTAAGCCGCTTATGTCATAGTTTGTGCCAAGACTTTAACCGCAGCGAGCCTAAGCAGACGTCAAGCGAAATCAGGGAAACAACCCTGTCAGGGGAACAGATAGAGTGTTCAATAATAGCAAGTAGTAGTAAGTATGTCAGACTTCGGACGTTGTCTTGGGGCCGTTCTTTCTTTGGGCCAGCGCCGGAATTTCCACCATGGGGCCAAGATAATTACGTTGGGTATCATTTCCATAGCAATAAAACATACAGAAAGCGGATACCATGGCTAGTTAATTTGCTCAATCTTTAATCGTAGTCTAAGCTGAAAAAATCAACCTTTGTCCATGATGTTGTAGCAATAAAGATATCGAGTTCCTTTCTGCTCTCTTGTTATTTCTGCCCTTTAAAACGCTCTCATCTCGAGTGAACACGAGACTTTCCAATTCGGGCCAAAGAGGGACTCCACTCCATGAGACGAATTAGGCTTTCGGATAAATAAAGATCCCCATATCACGTGCACATACAGCCTCAATGTTGACAGACTTCCGCTTTGGGAAAGGTCGTGGTTCCACCCTTCGCAGATGAAAGTTTCTCTATTAAAGGAGGTTGAAAGCGTTGTTGCAGACGAGGAAGAAGTGTCTTTGGACAGCACCGAGCACCCAGCACCGAGTACCGAGCGCGAGGATGGACACTCTTAATCTGCAGTCTGCTTCCGAATATCTCAATAACCTGCTTCTCGCCCGGGGACTCCTGCGGAATGGGAGACGGATCGACTTTGCAGACCCGGGGAACGCTGCGGATGGCGCTGAAGACACGATGGCACAAATTATTAACTTGATCCACGATCTAGTGACTCGGAGAGACGTGAGTGCTACTGCTTCCCCCATTCCTACAGGCTATGATACTGCAACAGTTGCACTGACATTTCCCATCTGCCAGCGTGAAGCAGAACAACGGGAAAGTCTTGCCACCACTGTGAAAAATCTCCGAAAGACAGAAGCAAAACAGGCACTTCAGGTGGTAAGTTTTGGTCGTCCACGATTCCATTGCCAGTGGGGTGATTTGATAGACCCTAAACTGACGGTGTTATCAATGGGTATAGGAACAACTGGAGGGCAAAACGAAAGAACTGTCTCGCTCGATTGCTCTGGCAGAAGGGCAAGAAACAGCATTTAAATCCACAATACGCAATGCAGATATTACTATACGTGGCCTAAAAGATCAGATGCAGCGGATGAAGTCCTCGATTCAGCAGATAAGAACCCAGTGCGCTACAGACATCCGCAAACGAGATATTGAATTGCAGAGACTAAAAACACACCTGACCGAGCGACAGCGTGGAAAGAGAGATGGATACGGTGTAATGACTATCACGATACAGCCTCCACCGAAGACGAACACTTCCAGCCGAAAGGTGGCCCAGGGGGGAAACACTGTGGATATACCGGGCCACAGCCTCAAGCAAGAAACAACAGAGTATTTGACACAGCTGTGCCAGAGTTTGAGTGATGAAAACGATGCGTTGATACAGCTTTCTCGGGATACAATTCAGACGTTAAGAGAGCTGCAAGGACTGGAAGATGGAGATGTGGAGGGGGTTGCTGAGGGCGCTGCAGGGAAAGAAGAAGGTGTAGATGCCGCTCTATCCCGGCATGAACTGCTATCAAGGGAAATGGATGCTACTCTCAACCAGCTGCGAGCCCTACTTACAAATCCATCCTTTGTTCCTCTGGAAGAAGTGGAACTCCGGGACTCTGAGATTGCTCGACTGCGGGATGGGTGGGAGAAGATGGAGCAGCGATGGCAGGAGGCAGTTTCCATGATGGACGGGTGGCATAAGCGAGTATCTCACGGGAGCGGGTCGATCAGTCTGGACGACCTGAGACTGGGAATGTCCTTCACGACAGACTCGAGCATGCAGAAGGACGCGGGCAGCACGCTGAATTTATCCGTGGATCAGTCGGAATCGGGCAATTCGGCTGTGTCGAGCAGACGGATATCCAACGACTCCTCGACCCGGGAGAGGCCGAAGAGGCTGTTCGACATCGAGCCGTCAGGAGTCGCCAAAGACCATGCACCGGCAGGCAAGACCGCTGGGGGTGAGAAGGTGGCCGCGCAGAGATCAGACGCAACTGATGTACGCCAGAAGAGACGGAAGCTGCAGCGAAACCGGCCGGCCTGAGGGCGCCCCCAGCGCTGCCGCATCAGACCAAACCAACCTACTTAGACTAGAGATCTAATGCCATATTTTCGTCGTCTTCGTCGTCTCCATCGTCTCCATCGTCTCCGTATGCTCTGATGTTAGAGGTTTATGCCAACCGCCGCTTAGTCAGCTCAACATGCATCCCAAACTCCACCACAAAAACCTCGTTTTCTTCCATCCTCAAAACCTCAAACCTCGCTCGCTCGCAGAATCCGACCTGATCGAAACCTCGTTTCCCCTTCTCTCCCTCTCGCATCCTCCCCTCGCGCGCTTTCCGGTCCTTTATGCTTCGACTCATGCCTTAGTTCAGACGTTTGCTGGTTTAGCCGCTGTGTTTGATACACCGCTGTTGCCCCCGTGTCCAGATTCGAGCCTTGATTGCCGCCCAGCCTCAAAAGACCCTATCCTCGACGGGTTGCGAGTTTTTTTGCGTTACTTCATATTAATACATTTATACTGCTTGCCAAACCGCCGTGCAGCCCACTGGCCTGGTCTGCCTCCGACCTTTCGTCCCCCCCAAAAAAAAAAAAAATACTCCTTCCATCAAACCAGCTGTCCGGATTCTGGCTGAATATTCGGATCCCTGTCCCTTAATCATATCCGTCGCTTGGGCATTGCCCCCCGACGCTCTTCTGGGGGTTATTCATCTACCTGCCTTCGAAAATACGTGGCTGACTCTCCCTTTGCAAACTCAGCTGGCGCTGCAGGAGCTTTGCTTTACTCACCAACCCAAAAAAAATTTAATACACTCCTCTCCGTTCTCCAGCCGGGCCGTGAAACCTCCCTCCATATCCCCGAGAACAGCCATGGCAAGCCACATTATTGGAAACCGAAACAGCACCCCTGAGGCTTCGAAGTCGTCCCTTCGCCCTCCGTCTTCATCCCGTACCCTAGGGGGTTCTCATCAACTTCGCGCCTCTGCCGATATGTCCGGCTTCGCCCCGCCGTTGTCTGCTCGCAATATTCGCCCCGCCTCGGAAGTGTACTTCAACCAACAGTCACAGGGTCAGAATAACGCGGACGATGCACTCGATCGGGCCGCGCAGCAGTGGCTGGCGGACATCGATCAGTATGAGACGACTCTGGAAGAAATGGCTGCCGCCACTTTGGACCAAGACTTCAAGGACGAGCTTAGCGCTATCGAGCAGTGGTTTCGTGTGTTGAGTGAAGCGGAGAGAACCGCCGCTCTCTACGCTCTGCTCCAACAGACCACAAATAATTTGACTTACTGCCTTGGGTGATTAGTATTTATAAATTATGAATGCAGGTGATGTCTAGTGTGCTGTCCCCAGCAACCTTTGGGGAAAAGGGTATGTCTACTTTCCTAAAACTATGAGCTCCTCTAGCTCTCGGATTTAGGTCCACGCTAACACGGAAACCGTACAGACGCCATGTCCAACCGTCTAAGTGATGCCATGTCGAAGCTAAACGTAGAAGGGTCTCGCAACTCTTTGGTTCGCCCGCCACCTTCCCCTAGCAATAAGCGCAACTCAGGACTTGACACCTCGACTATCAACGCCATGTTCCCTGATGCAGCAGCCGCTATTGCTAAGAAGAAAGCTGAACTCACTCAACAAACCGGAAATGCTCCTGTGTCGAACCGTAACAGTGCAGTATTTAGTGGAGACAGGTCTTCACTCGTTGCTCCTACCATTTCTACTACAGATGTTGGCAAGGATAACTTGCCTCAGCCCCCTGCTTCTCCTTGGACTCACCGAGCACCAGAACAACAGGCCCCTATTGCACGGCCCAAATCGTCGTCTGGTCAGCAACAGCAGCAACAGCAACAACAACAGCAGCAGCAGCAGCAGCAGCAGCAACCGATGGGCCACTTTTCTCAGCCACTTCAGTCTGCTGGCCTTCGTTCTCCGCTTTCGTCAGGTCCTTCTAATATCCAAAGCACCACCATCACTGCTCCAGATCTTATGCCAGAGCCTCCAATTCTTTCTCCATACAATGTGGGAAACGCAAGTTGGGCTTCCATGACAAATACCCCCATGGTTTCGTCTTTCAACCAGCAAAGCCAGCCAAACCAGGCTGATATGATTGCCAACGCCACTGCTATGAAACTTGCTGCTTTGTCAACTGTCAATAATCGCATTGCCTTGGATGATGCACGCAAATACCGCCGCACCCGTTCTAATGACAACCAGAACCGTATGCACAACCAGCCCCCTGTATCCCCTGGCCTCCCAAACACCATTCCCGGAACCAATGTCATAATGGTGAATGACTCCGGCCAAATCCTGAACCCCCAGCAGGTTGCTGCTCTGCAGGCTCAACAGCAAGCTGCCATCAGCGGGCGCCGTTCTCGCCCTAATTCTCCCGGACTGGCCCTCCAGGGAACGCCAATACAGATGAACTTTACTTCTCCTCAGAACAATGGGTTCCTTGCTGCATATGACGCTAACGCCTACCTGGGTAACACTCTTGGTGGAATGGGTGTCGGTCAATTCAGTGGCGCTGGCAGTCACGAAGGATACCTGTCTGATCATTCTGAAATCCCCCGTGGTCGTTCTCCACGCGGTCGACGTGGAAGCTCCAAGCCACCAGAAGACCCAACCGACCCAGCTCTCCTTCAAGACATACCTGGCTGGCTTCGATCTCTTCGCTTACACAAGTATACCGACAACCTCAAGGATCTTAAGTGGACCGAGCTGGTGGAGTTGGACGACAAAGGCTTGGAGGCCCGTGGCGTGAATGCTCTTGGTGCCAGAAACAAGATGTTAAAGGTAGCTATCCGAGCTACCCTATCCGCCCTTCATCCGTGTTTTATGCTAACTATTGTTTTGTTACAGGTTTTTGAGCAAGTCAAGGAGGCCAAGTCGGAGGGAAAGCTCGACAACATCCTCTGAGCCCACCACACTAGGTTGGAGATGTAGCACTATGTCTGATATAAAAAAAGAGAAATGGTTTGTTCCCATTCGGTGATGCCGCAACGAATTTTTATACTCTCTTTTGTCTCGCGATATCTACCTGATTTCACCACGTCTATAATCTGACAAGAGCATGACCGGTACGATTGTGAAAGCTCTTGCGTTATATCATCTTTTGGTGTCTGAATTCCCCCTCCCCCTTTTTAATTATTTTTACACACCTTTCGTTCTTTTCGACTTGGGAAATTGTTCCTATAGCTCCTTATCCGCATGGATAGCAGATGGATATAAGCAGAGTCTACTACCACTGATACAATATCAAGACTGACTCGAGTATAACGTCACTCATAACATCTCGGCTGCGCTTTGCCAATAGTCCCAGGCAACAGTTAGGCGGATCATGTAGGCTACCTACGACCATTTTCATTCCTTATATAGATGCATTCATATAATCCTCTTCTATGCCTTCATCTATCCCGTCGCCGTATCCTCCGAATCTCATCCTCCTTGCTGACCATCAGCTTGCAGCCATTGGTCAACCCGCCCATCGCCAGCCAAGCCTATGACATAATTTCCGCTGTTTACACGGCCCTCCAGCATCGCTGCTCGCAGTGCGAGGATGGCGGTTTAAGTCGAGTTGGAGGCCGAAGAAGCCGTCTTCTAGGAGCTACAGATGATCTAGCAAGGTAAATATATCGCATGGTGGACGAGTCGCCGTAAAAAGGGGCGGAAGACTGCAGGTGTGTGTCTGTCTCTGGCTGCGCAGAGGAAGGGCTCCCCTTGTACCATATAAAAAGCATGCCGCATCCTCCATCCCCTCATCTTCTTCTTCGTCGAGTCTTCATCTGGCCCAGGATCCGAACTACCAGGCAGACTGCAACTCTCAGCCGGCCCAGGCCTCTTATCCCGTTGGACAAGCGTATATCTTCAAGACAATTCTCAGACCGAGCTCACTGGCGAGCTTGCTACCTGTCAAGTTCCGTATTCTCCCCCGCATTTCTTTACAGCTTGTCTTCCCAGGAGAACAATCCCAGACCCTTATTTAGGGAGTGAAGTATTAACATTGAAGATATTGTAGATCGGACCTTCAGCACAGCTATCCCTGCACGGTTTCCAACCTCAGCAGCCTCTACCAACATGCCCGAATACAAACTTATCGGCTCCTCGCCCAGCGAGATCAAAAATGGAGACAAGGTTGAGGTACAAGTCGAGGGACTCGAGGGAGTTAAGCTTCTCCTCGTGAAACTTGATGACAAAGTCCATGCTATGACCGCTAGATGTACACATTACGGAGCACCCCTGGTCAAGGGTGTGCTCTCTCCTGATGCAAGAATAACCTGTCCGTGGCATGGAGGTACGTTGACTCTTTCATTTGGTTGAAACTACTCTACCTCGTGAAAAAAGAGCTGTGCTGATAGGTACTTAGCCTGTTTCAATGTGATCAGTGGAGATGTTGAAGATGCTCCCGCACCCAACGCATTGAACAAGTATGACATTTCTGAAAAGAACGGAGCGTTTTATGTCCACACGGATGAAGCATCCCTCAAAGCATGGGGTAGAGAGCCGGTGAAGACCTGCAAAGTTTCTGGAAATGACAACGTCGTTGTAGTTGGAGGGTATGCATACACCAACATTTCTCTAGGGGATGATATATGTCACTAACACTGGACTTCTATAGCGGGAGCGGAGCATTCGGTACCATCGAATCCCTCAGAGAGCTTGGATATAGTGGAAACATCACCATGATATCAAAAGAGCCTAATCTCCCACTTGACAGGACAAAGTTCTCCAAAGCATTGATAGCGGATCCTTCAAAGATCGAGCTCAGATCCAAGGATTGGTACTCGAACGTCTCTGTAAACACAGTCTCCGATGAAGTGACCTCTGTCGACTTCGAGAAGAAGTCCGTGGCCACAAAGTCTGGAAAATCTTACCCATACACCAAACTTGTTCTGGCCACAGGAGGAACGCCTAGAATGCTGCCACTTCCAGGGTTTAAAGAGTTGGGCAATGTTTTTACTCTCCGATATGTAACTGATGCCCAGGCTATCCTGGCCGCAGTGGGAGAGAAGGGTAAGAATATTGTCGTCATCGGAAGCTCTTTCATCGGTATGGAAGTAGGCAATGCATTGGCGAAAGAGAATAAGGTTACCATCGTTGGGATGGAATCTGCACCTCTAGAGCGTGTGATGGGAGTAGAGGTCGGCCGCATCTTCCAACGTAATCTAGAGAAATCAGGCGTGAAGTTCTACTTGTCCGCATCTGTGGAGAAAGCTACCCCTTGTTCTGCAGATTCAACCAAGGTTGGTGCAGTGCATTTGAAAGATGGAACAGAATTGCCGGCTGATCTGGTCATTCTCGGTGTTGGTGTTGCTCCTGCAACTGAATATATCAAAGAGAACCCAGCTGTGAAACTTGAAGGAGACGGCTCTCTCAAGACTGATGAGTCCTTTGCTGTCCAGGGCCTAAAGGACGTCTACGCTATTGGAGATATTGCCAAATACCCTTACCACGGCCCTGGAGGGCAGGATGGTAAATTCCACGTTCGTATCGAACATTGGAACGTGGCCCAGAACTCCGGCCGTAGTGTTGGGCGCACAATCGCACACTTGTCAACGTCCAGCCATCCTATTAAGCCAAAGCCGTTCATTCCAATTTTCTGGTCGGCATTGGGTGCTCAGCTCCGGTATTGTGGTAACACAGTGGACGGATACGATGATATCGTCATGAAAGGCGAGCCTGAGAATGCGAAGTTTGCTGCTTTCTACACATCTAGTGACACAGTGGTGGCAGTTGCTACTATGGGAATGGATCCTATTATCTCGAAGAGCGCTGAGCTCATGAGGAGGGGAAATATGCCCGGGAAGAAGGAATTGGTAGCTGGAACTGATGTGTTGACTGTTGATCTTCCTGGGAAGGTTACCATGTAGAGAGACGTTGTCACTTTGCAGTCATCGAGAGTCGAGGTTAATAATTAGTTGTCTTTCAGTCTGTACAACTTACCTATGGCTCTTATTACAGGCCAACTACATGATATAGATTCAGGTATTGCATACTGAATTTGCTATAACGTTGGCATCATTAACATAAACACACACACGTGAAATGAAATAATCTCCCATTCCTCCATTAGTTACGCCATACCCTTGCCGTTGTATGCAAATGCTCCATGAATCAAACCGTACTCCTTTTAATCACTAATCTCGGCCGTCGACCACCTCTTTGACTCCCTTGTGATGCTGAACTTCGGGCTTTACCCTTACCCTTAGGTTTAGGCTTTGGCTTCGCCGCTGTCTTTGGTTTCCGTTTAGTTACCCACCCAGGCCCATGGAAAAGAGATGAATCTTCCTCAAAGCCATCATTGCCTTCATCGACGTAATCTTCATCACCACCTGCCACAGGATCACTTGATAATGTCAAGTCTACCACTATAGAACCATCTGGTATCTGGGACGCAGAAGGCTCATTGTTCTCTGCAGTGTCCTGCCCACCCTGCAACGATAATTCGTCTTCCTGTGACGGGGGTGAAGTTGATTTTGCAGCCGGGTCCTGCGTGCTTAAGGACGTATTGGCTTTTGGTAAAGACGAGGACGGCCCAGCAGGCTTGTGGGCAGCTGGCGGTGGCTTTAATGAAACTGGCGGGCACGGAGTAGCTTCTGCAAGCAGTTCTTCCAATGACGGGGTTGGATCATTCTCAGAGAGATTGTCTATCTCATAAAATGGATTGGGTACGAGTGAGTTTGGGTTGCTATCACCACTGTCATCCTCATCGTCATCAGTTTCATCCGGATCGTTCGGCAGCTCTCGACTCTTCCCCTTCTCATTTCCGTTGGTGGAGCCTTGCGCAGATATCCAATCCTCTAGAGCCGGTGAAGGTGACGGTTTTGCCGTTTCTGAAGGAGTTGGAGATTTACGTGGTCCTGGTTCCGCCGGAGTTTCTTCTGTTGCTCCTTTTGGAGGCGAGTCATGATCAAAGCCAGTGAATTTAGGTGATTCGACAACAGGGCTATCTTCACGCGGCCCTGCTGCGTCGTGCTTCTCGGCATCTCGAGGAAGGGCAACGCTTCCTTGCACAATAGTTTGGTCCTCGGCACTTTGTTCGCAAACAGTCCCCTCACTGTCATCCTGCCGCTTATCTTCTAAATCGAGACAACTGTCTTCCACGACTTCTACTTTGTCAGGGGTAGCCAACTCTGAATTCGCCGAAGACCTAAACCCAGCGTCTCTAATGAGCTGTGATATTTCCCGGCGGCTAGGAGAAGAAACTTGGATATCCTCTGGCTGTGAAGAGTTAAGGGTTGGCGCATTCTCAGTACTGCATGAAAATAGTAAGTAAATATATTACACGGTACAAGGGGTTATAACATTACACCAACATGCGAACATTTTGCGTCTCTGCCACCTCACTGGCGAGATTTATCGATTCATCTGCCAGATTCTCCAGCACTTGCTCCTCTTGAAGTCTCACTAATTCCTCTTCTATATCTGCAAGTTGCTCTTGTAATTCACTTGCCGATGCATGCGGAGGAGCACTGATGAGTTTTGCGTCAATGAGGTTTTGGATCTCAAGTTCCCGCAGCCCATTGTCTTCTTCCTCGATGTCATCGAAACCAGGCATTTCGAACTTTGTATAACTTCGTGGTTGACCGTCATTGGCACCGTCGCTTTCTACTACATCTCGATCGCGCTTGGCAAGACGGAAAGTGATTGTATTGGTAGAGTTCACGTTTTCCACAATTGCAGTGCGGTAGGAAGACACTTGGGGCTGCCAATTCGTAGCCTTGGAAACGTCTAGCTGTTTAAATACAAAAATCGCACCTGGCCATAGATTGGTCTTATCCGCATTGGGCAGTGTTGACATATCTTTAGGTAGAGGAGGCAGGTCTCCAGCTCTACACTCCATGAGGCCTTGATTTTCGGGGCTAGACGTTCTCTTATCACTCTGAGGCTTCGCCTTTGGTTGTGTCTCTGCAACGAGGAATACATCCATGCTTGGGCCACCGGTCTCGTCCCCGTAGTCAAGGGTAATATCTTCGTTTGAGTGATTCTCGTTGTGGCCAAATTCTTCCAGGTATCCCTTCTCGTTCTCACCGTTGGATTGGGATTGCCGTTTCCGTTTGTTCTTTTTCTTTTTCTTGCCTTGGGGAGCCTGGCTTGCGCGTAGCTCCTGAATGACAGCTTGGGCGTTGGAATCCCATCTCTGCACGAAGGGGAATGGAGGTGTAGATAATGCAACCCCATCATAGAAGCATTCGGTGGCCTTGAGTGTAATCTTGGCTTGCCAATTCTGAATTGGCTGAAGTACTTTTGAAGTCTCAAGTGTAACACACTCAGACTCCTTTGGTGTAGCTTTTGGGGTCAGGCTAGTCTTCTGTGAAAGTTTAGCCCGAGTTTGCTCTTCATCTTCCTTCGTTTTTGGTGTCTTAACACCTAAGGGTCCAAATAAAAGACGTCGCGTGCTGTCAATATCTAACTTAGACTGCCTGGCAGAACCGGCGGCATCCGGAGCGGGAGAAGCTTTATCCTTGGCTGGTGTAGAGGTGGCAAGACAATCTACCTCGACAGATGATAGGGTCTCCTTATGTTTCCTTCTCTTCTCTGAGGGGGACGGTACTTCAATCCCACCCTCATCTATATCACGTAGTAGCTGCTCTCTCTTTCTTTCAAATTCTGATTGTTCTTTAGCTTCAAGCAAGGCATTTACAGCCTCAGAGCCTCCTTGTCCGTTCTCCCAGGCCCGCATGTCTTCGAAATTAGCATCTTTGTCCAGGATACCAGCAATCTTCAGTCGGATCAATCTCCTGCGCCACTTTGTTCTCAAATTGCCATGTTTGGTGCGTAAAGTGCCATGGCCTGGGGGGTTGACTTTTCCTTTTGCAACATTATGCTTCTGCTTGGAAGATTCCGCTTCGGGTAGTGTGTCTTTATTTTTAGAAGTGGATAATTTTGGGGTGGAACTAAGACCAGAAGATGAATCCGAATCTGAATCGGAGCTCGAGCTACTTGACGAACTGGAACTAGAAGTTGTGTCTGAGCTTGACTCCGAATTTGAATCGGATTCCGATTCAGAACTAGAATCAGAGTCTGACTCCGAATCTGAACTGTCATCACTAGACTCATCTTCACTAGAGCTCATAGTCTCGTCTTCCGAGGAATCTTTACTTGATGAATCTTCTGATTGATTTTCTTCTTCGTGGTCCTGTAACTGAGCTTTCTCCAAGGCGATATGTGTTTTTTTATGTCGTTTAACGGTGGGAGGAGTGGTTAATACGCTCTCCTCTACCGCAGGTGCCTGCGAAGGGACAGGTACACCACCAGTGGCAGAAGTTGGGTCTTCTTCTCCTTCAACTACAGCATTCAAATCCTGCGTCTCCTCAATGACCGCATTATCTTGCGCCATAGCACGCTCTTTCTCCTCCGGCTTCTCGGCGTCATTTTTTCGAGGATTAACATCTTCAATAACCACAGTCGATTCATTGAGAAGAGAAGGAGGCTCTATCACTCCACCGTGACTCCGATCTGGGTCTTCCAGTCGTCGTCTCTTATTTCTGGGGGGTATTGTTATAGAAGGCCGAGATACGGTTGTTCGTTTTAGCCCCTGGCGTGATTTTCCAAAGGGAACACCATCAATTAGATACGTCCCGTCATCGATCACTTGCCATCTTCCAGTCGCTACTCTGGCAGATATATCTTCATGATCTAAGGGACGAATCCTAAACATCAAGGATTAGTACAAGGTAAAATACTAGGCTTTCAGGACAGCACTTACACAACTTCATCACCCTCTCTAAGCAGGGTATCAACACGCATGAAATGCAGACATTCGGAGCCCATGACCTCCACAACATAGTCATGTAAATGCCACTGTCCGCCATTATCATCTTCCGCATCTTCAGTGCTCGTGGGGCTTCCCAGCGGCACGACCTCATTTACATCTGCCAGCAACTGAGAGATGATATAATTAGAGTCTCCGCCGGCAGCAGTTGGGGCACAGGCTGACGTATACGCAGTATTGAAACTTCCACTGGCGCTCAGCGTACGTATGGAGGCAGGGCCGGAGCTGGTGAATGATGACAAAGCAGACGGTTGGCGGGACAGCGATAAGCTGGGACTTTGCGTTATGGGCGTACTCCATAGAAGACGCGTGACAGGCAACTCATGCCGATGAACGATGAGATGAAGACGCATTGTTACTGCCGTGTAATGTATCGATGCTGCTGATTAATGGTTCAACGGTCAGTCCGCAACGGTTTCGCGCGCCCCTTCGACTGAGGCGAGTGCGCATCTGTGGCAGTGACGACAACGGCCACGCCAGGAATTATCCTCTCGTTTCGCGTAGCAATAGAAGATTTTATCTTCCGCACGGCGTCTCTTAATAAAAAGCGGAGTCCGTCAAAAAACAATAGAGGGAGAGAGAAGAGGGAAAAGAAGCTTGTAGTTGAAAAGTCGAGGAGCTTTAGCACGATAGTTAGTTTAAGGTTTGGGGTGACGCGGGAGCTTGGCGTAATTAGCTAGTTAGCTAACTAGTTAACAAAGTCCCGAGGTCATTTTGCTGGTCAGGCCAAGTTACTTAGGGGGTGCCTATCAAAACTGACAGTCTAGACCGTGAATGGTTCAGCGGAGGCAGGAGATGAAGAGAACGACGTGTTCCATAATATAAATTCGATCATTCAGTAGGCATATATATCTCCATTAGTTTTCTTATGGAAGGTAGAGAGAGGGTCATAGTTCTGTCTGCTCTTCCGAATACCAAACAGTTATTTAATAATGGTAGCAGTTAGCCACATAGAAATCATCATGGAGTTAAGTCCTGCTTCCTTTAGTACCGTCATAGAAATGAAATGCGCCCCCCCCCCCCCCCCCCGCTCATGAAAACAGTGATAATTTTGAAGTCGAATCAAGATACCACGGCCATAACTCCATTAACTAACCACCCGCCCAGCGCTTGGTTGAGGCAAATGAAAGAAAATCATCTTAAGTATGTAGTTCAAGGCAATGAATTCGTCTTCTTCGGTGTAGGAACAGGTTTTCTAGGAGGTATACCTAGATTTGGCATGATTGGCGTTACCCGTCTCGACTGTTGAGGCGGTCTGTCTATTGGAAGTGATACTGTTGATGAGGATGTCATTGAAGGCAAATCTGTTGTTGATGTGATTGGTGACTCTGATATGCCGTCCAGTTGGCCTGTGGTCTGATAGTGTTGAAACTCACGCATCTGCTTCTGCATTCGGCTGCTATTTTCTGGGCCATTAGTTTCGGTCGTGGAGGTAGGAGTAGATGGATGGTTAACATCTCTCTCGACTGTCACAGGCGGGATACTAGTGAACTCGAACGTCGGTGAGCGTGATCCAGCTTCGCTGGGAAATAATCGTTCGTCACTTTTTGAATCTATATCGTAGCCACCGGAACCGGAGGGGCCGAAGCTGTTACTCCTAGGGTTACCTGGGGGCGCTGAAGATTGAGCATCAGTTGAGGTCCATGATGAAGAGCGTTGTGATGCGGCAAGTGGGTTATACTCGTGCCTCGGGCCATCTACTGGCGCAAGAGCATCCGCCATCGCATCTTCGTAGCTGGGTGGGGGTGCTTCTTCGTAGTTTTCCATTGAAACGGGGTTGTTTGCCGGGTTTGGACGTGGGGGCTGAGGAGGTGGTATATTCGGGTTCATCGGGATCGGGCTGGGGCCAGGGCCAGGGCCTGCCATAGGCTGGCTAGGCGGTATGTGGCTAGGCCCAGGACCAAATCCGAAGACCGGGTTTTGTACAGGAGCTGGAATTGGCCCCTTTGATGGATGTCCATTCATAGCGTCTAGGAGTGCTTGGGGCGGTGCAATACCGGAATAGACCTGAACAGCCATCCGTAGGGGAAGGACAATCAAACCTTTCTATGGTAAATGTCAGTATATGTTAAATTGTGTGTTTCCCAGGAGATTAGTGGGTTAGTGGGGGAGAAAGTAGACAAATAAAATCATATATAACCTATGGTGAAATGGGATTGGATAAAATGTAGAGGAGTACCTTCAACCCAACTGGCCCATGGGCCAGTCCAATTCGTATCTCCAGCTCATACGTTCTTGACAAATTGCATGTCTCAAAAGACGGAAGAACGGAGCTAGGAAGAGGGATGCGATTCCACATTTCTGTATCTAGCTTCCACTCTTTACCTGCCCGGTCATTGCTATTTCCTAGCGGCAAGCCAATATTACTTCGAGTAGTAATAACCCAGCTTCCACTTTCGGAGCGAGTCAGATCCTGGGCACGGACATGGGTGTAGGATATCAGTTCTATTTGAAGAAGCTGGAGGGTAACAATCTCGCTGCTGTTATTGAGCTTCTTTATCAAGATGCGCAGTGGTAGTGGTTCGTTGCATGTTATTATCGGCGGGCTAGGTAGGCGTGCATCGACAGAGAAACGAGGCAACAGTTCGTTTTCAGTACTCCCTTTGAAGAGTCCTTTTTTCTCCTGCGGAGATTGTGGGGACTGCGGCGACTGCGGTGTTATTTTAGACTTAAACTGATGTTCTCGTCTGGCATATGATTCTTTATCAATCTCCTTCTTCCGTGGCGGTTCGATAGGAAGGAACTTGAAATCCGCAAACTGAATAAAACATCAGTATTGTAAAAATTTTCCCAAAAGTGGTGTAGTTAATCAGATGTCAGGGTGAGAAAGGCGCACTCCTCTGTAGTTCTCCTTGTAAAACTGCGGCCTGACGACGGTTGCCTTGACGTAATATTTGATCTCAGCTTCACCGGGAAACCCGGTCAATGAAGGAGGAAGAGTCCTTCGGATGTGCTGGTTAGTATCCCGAGCTACCTCTACCCTTATGCCAGCCATGTTCAAATTGGTAGGTAGCGGGTTATCGATGCAGTCGTTGTTAAATGGGAACTACACAGCCATCAGATCAGCCAGCCAGCCCTCACAGCAGCATTATATATCAAAGCCAGATACCGTACACACCCTAAACTGAAAAGGATATTCATACACCCCCGGTAAGAGGGTATAGAATGTATTAGGCGACACACTATCCTGGGTATCGGGCCCAGGAAAGACAGTAACGACCTTATACAGCACCTATATCAAATAAGAAAATGGCCCAGCGTTAGCATCAACTCCCCTATCTGAGATATTTAAACTCATTTCTCTCCCGAATAACTGTTTGTTCTGACCTTGTGCAATTCAATTTCGGTTCGCTTCTTGTCCGATCGTTCGTTATGCGGATACTTCGCTGCGGCCAAACGAGTCCGACTCTCGCCTTCTAGCTTGACATTGATGGAAGATATGGCTGTTTCCGTCGAGAGGGACAAAACAGCCTTGCCAGAGATGTAGTCGAGGTTTGTAAAGAACGGATGCGGCCGGTTAAGGAAGACCTGGACCGACATGATGGCAACGGGCGGCAAGGGCGAGGGAAAGACGATGGACGGCTTGCGTGTCGAGGGAGATGCGAAAGGTGGAAGAGTGTCGAAATCGCTTGGTTTAACACATCCTTCGCTCTAGTCTTAGCGACGTTTCTCGTTGGTAGATCTATTTATCAGCTCTGCCTTAAGCTTCGCAGCGGACTAGCGTCTATAGCTATATCGTGTACTCCGTAGAGGAAGATCAGTATACGGTAGATGAGGGATTGGCTTTGCGGGCAGGGAAGCAATTCCTCTTCTTTTTCCAGCCGCAGTGCAGTAGTTAGTTAGTAGAATAATGGAGATCGATGGTTAATCAGTTATCCGTTATCTGAACTAACTATTTATACCTCAAGAGAATGACGTAAATCGATAATTAGTGAGCTATCCCCGCCATGGTCCCTGGTAGCCACTGAACTCAACATCTACGGAGTACAGAGAACGAAACATGAGAGGGACGGAGGTGCATAATCTTCAGCTGATGCGCGCGCTGAACGTCAATCAATCGGGAGAGGCCAAGCGATATCAGCCGTGATCTCTGGCAGGGCGAAGTAACCAGTCAGTTTCTAGACCCGGCAGGCAGGCAAGGATGGGGTCGATTCAGACATGTATACTTGTGCGATACGCTGCATATGGGGGAAGCGCCAGAGATGAAGAAGCAATAATATCACCTTTATCACAACCCTGACTTCTTCCCGCGCATGAAAGAGAGAGGCTCAGCCATCCGCGCGTTCATTTTCATCGTAGGCCCCCAGCGAGGCGCAGTTGGTCGACGAAGACTGAGCCAGAACAGCAAGTCATGGTGAATCTTGCATTTTGCGGCTCGACTAGAGGCAACAGCTAGTTTTAACAAGCATTTAGATATACCTATATAAACCTGCATTCTATAACACGTCAAGAAGGATCTCAATTTGATGCCAGCCTGAGGAGGTCGTGGATTTAAAGATGATCATGTGGGGCGTGCTATTAGGTAGGTTCTATTATTACTTGGGGGGGTCATATTGACGATACTGCAACGGACGACGACGGGAGTGATAATAGTAATATCCTTACTGACGAGGACTCTACGACAGAAGATGGAAACTGGAATGGGAGGCATTAGGTATAATAGTATTGGTATGGGGTATGGTAAGTTATAGTACTGGCGCGTTAAAAAAGGAAAAATATCAAAGATCTGTACTCCAAAAGTCATCCCGCTATCAATTAAAGAGTTACAACATGGCCCAAAACTAGGTTATTGACATGATACAGCGACACAACTGCAGAGATGGAAGAGAGAGAAGGGATAGCATGTCTGCCTCGCGCTTAAAGGGCGAAAGCTGCAAGGAGGAGACCGACGGCACCAGCAGCAGAGCCGAGCTGGACCTTGGCGTTGCTGACAGCGGCACCGGTATGGGTTGGGGTAGAGCCGGAGCCAGAGTGGGTAGCAGATGGGGAGGAGCCAGAAGAGCCAGAGCCGGAGGTCGCAGATCCGGAGCCAGAGGTGGTCTCAGAGCCGGAGGTGTTGGATGGGCTGGAGCCGGTGGTGGTAGCGGTGCTCTCACCGCTAGAGGAGCCAGTTGGAGCAGCAGTGGGAGTGGCACCGGGAGTGTAGAAGTGAGACTGGATGCAGCCCTGCTGGCAGCGGGCGTAGGCGGCAGGGCCCTGGTCGGTAGGACATTTGGCAGCACAAATAGTGGTGTCCTTAGCGTCCTGGTTGGATGGGCAAGGGACCTTGAAGCAGATGGCCTTGCAGCAGATGTCCTTCTCAGGGCCTAAGTCGCGTTAGCTCTGCCAGTTGTTTGACTTATCGTTCGTTGATCACAACAGAGACCTGTTAATACATACACTGAGAAGCACACTGTTGCTCTGGGGTCAAGCTGGTGTTGGCGGCAGCAGCGAAGGCAGCGAAAGCGGCGACGGCGGCAACGGAGAACTTCATCTTGACTGGATTCTTTTTGGTTGAAGAAACGAGGGCTGGAGCTGTCTCGAAGGAATGGGATGTAGATTAAAGTAGAGTAAGTGAGAAAAGGATAGCGAAAGACGACGAAGAAGCGAACGTAGACGAGTTTGTTTGACAAAAGAAGAGGAGGAGGAAGAAAGAGAAAGAGAGAGAGA